>NW_014575400.1:0-211630 GCF_000803265.1 Ordospora colligata OC4 | reverse complement strand
AGGTAAGTTGAGTAGCATGAGAGATCAAATGATTGCAAAGATGGTATGTGTTGGATTATGTGTATTAGCAATGATAGTTGAGATGGCTATGATAATAATAAGTATAATGAATGGGAATGGGAATGATACGAGTACTGATGATATTAACAAGATGATTACTACAGCAGTAAGTATAGCAATAATACTGAATATGATGAGATATGTGATGAGTAAGAATCAAGCAGGTTGGTATCATGGAGTGATGATAGGAGGAAGTCTGATTATAGGATCTATGAGAGCTGTAATGCTTGCAAGTGCAATGATAAGAGAGTATATGAGTGTGATGAACATAGTGATGATGTGATAGGTCGGTCTGTTAATGACAATAGCAAGTGTAGTTGTATACATTAATAGAAAGAGTGATAAAGAAGTGAAGAAGTGAGTGATAAAGAAGTGAAGAAGTGAGTGGTAAATGAGAAGAATAAGATGAATGATGAGATACTAGGTAAGTCTGTGAGTAGTATTATTGCGAATCTGTTTGGAGTAGTTTTGCTACTATTTCAGTAACAATATGTGATGTCTGATGCATTTTATGGATTGGAATAAGGTTGTTGATGAATTGAAGGGTGAAATATTACAACAATAGAGTGATAGATGAGAAAGTAAGAAATGAAGTAGTAGATGATAATAGTAAAATAATATTAAGGCAATAAGATAATGAAGTTGTAGATCAGAAAGTAATATAACAAATGATGGAATAAACGAATAATTATTGTTAGTTTGATATATATTTATCTAGTAATATAATATATTGTGTGGTATAATAGCAACAATACTATGCTGTGGACGGAAAAAAGTTATGGATGGAAAACATTAAATTTTAAGGAACTTAAGAACAGACTTGATAAAATAGACGAATAAATTCAGTGTTTACAACCAAAAGCTAATGAAAAAATGAATAGTCTTAAGCAAAGATTGCCTGGTTATTTAGATAAACAAATTACACCTGAAAATACAGAAATAATCAAAGATATACTCAATGAGATGGATGAAATAGATAAAGAAGTATCTTTTAAAAAATTAATTATACGATCTTAAAAAAGAAAGAATGTTTTATTGGTTATGTGTAGAAAGTTTATAAAATATGATGATCAACAGCAAATATCAGAAAAATACAAGGAAGATGCATCAAAGAAAAAGATCTATCAGCCGAAGAAATGTTTAGTGATGTTAATATTGAAAGGATTGATCTTCTAACTGGTAGATCATATGAGAATTATACATATGATGATTATAAAAAAATAATCAGGTTTTATAAAGAACTATTTTATCAAAGAGACATGACGTTTTAGTCAGGTATTTTGTAATTCAAAGCACACTTTTTGATGAATATATAAAATATAATGATGGACGTGCACTATATGAAAAAATGAAGAAAAATTGATTCAGAAATGTAGTAGAAAGTATGGAAAAGGATATCGAAAAAATCATGAATGGAGAAATTCCTGACGATAAAAATATTAAATTCAAATATTATTCCATTTTAAAGAAATATAAGGATGGTAATTCGACGATAAAATTCGTAATAAAGAATGATAATGAAAATGGTGTATCAGATTAGAAGTAGGCTTTGATTTAGCAACTAAATTAAAGTTCAAAGTAGATTTTCTACGCATTATTCGAGTTAGATGCCTGATGCATAAAAATCAAAAGGAAGAAAGTGAAGACGTTAAGAATGTTAAGATATTTCAATAAAAATATCTGGAAGATTCAAATGATATTAAAAGAATATTTGATATACAATCAGCCAAATTACGGTATGCAATCGACAATATATTAAAAAATGCAAAAGAATGTCAAGTGCAAGAGATTAAAAAATTGGGATAAGATAATGCTATTAATGATTGTAAAATGAATATGCTAATAGTTATGCTATTGGAATACATAAAGTTGAATAAAAGATCTATAGAATGGCGAAATGCTGCTGATGAAAATAATTTAGAAGATTTGTATCAATGGTATAGTATGGATTTCAAACAACAAGAAGATGAACCATCAACATGTTATATAGATATACCAGTACAAGTGTGTGACACTCAATAACTACTAATCCAGTTCAAAAAACAGTGGAACTTATTACATCCACATTAGCCGCTCCAGAGATAATACGTGCAGGCCTAAATTCATCTAGTAATGATTTGAACACAAAGATTATAACTGCTCAGCATGAGCAATAACGGTATTTATGAACTATGAAATATGTTTCACAATAACTTTGACAGATATTTATATGAGCTGATGAGTGATATAATTAATGAAAGCATCAGAAATGAAATCAATGGCAGATATAATTGAAGTAAGACACACGAATGAGCAAGTTATAGTATATCAAAAGGATGGATGAAGTATATTAAATTGATTAATTGTGTGTGTTTATAAAGAAAGGAAATGCAACGGAATCTCAATGTGTAATTAAGAGCATGATTGATTAACGAATTGGCATATCAATAAGAATGATATTTGAGATAAACTATAGCTAATGGTAAATAATAATGAAGGTTTTGACTTGAACTTAACGAAAGTTTATTTATATAAATGCTATAAGAATATTAAAGTATTGTATGTTTTTATAAGTTTGTAAAATAGAAGATGTTTGCATTATATATTCATGTGGATGTGAGGTATCGTAAACACCATGGTTAGAGTTTTTAATCGATTTGTAAGCTATATTTGTGTTTTAAATGCTTGGATAGAGTGCCCTTAGCAGAAATGTTTTTTGTAAAAGATTTTTTGCAAAAGATTCACTTAAGTCCGAGTTACCTTGGACCGAATATACAGGTATTGATAAAAGAATATCTGCTGTCAAAAGTAGAAGGATCATGTGGATCGGATGGATATATAGTTATGGTTCTTGGAATAGATGAGATAGGAGACAGCAGGGTGTTGTTAAGTGGAGAAACGATATTTACTGTGAAGTACAAAGCGCTTACGCTTAAGCCGTTGAAAGGTGAAATAATTGATGCAAGTGTGGTTGAGACAAATAAAATGGGAGTGTTTGCATCTGTAGGACCGCTCACAGTGTTTATATCAAATCATCAGATTCCTAATTTTCTACTGGAGAACGAAATATCAAAGAACACTATGATTAGACTGAAAATAATTGGGACAAAGATAGATTCTACGAAGATATATGCGGTGGGTACATTGAATGATGATTCATTGGGAATTATTTGCTGATTTTTGTAGGTTAGAGTAATAAATGTGTTGTTTGTAAAAGTTGATTGTAGGGAGTATGACTTCGGTGATTTATTGAAAGGGAGTGGATGTGTTTTATTGTTATGTAAATGCTATTTATTGATTGTATTATAGAACTAAATGTTAACGTAAAGGAGAATGTGTGGTTAATTGGAGGATGCTCTTTAGAAATATGAAAATTGACCCTTTAAGGAGATGGAAGAGGATAGAAAGCGTGGGAAGAAAGAAGAACAAGAAGGATCGCAAGTAGGTGCAGAAATCGATTATGGGATCCCACTTTTTGGAATGAATGAGAATATCCCTGAAGGATTTCCATATCCTAACTGGGGAGCCCAAGGCATGAGTTATGCATTCGATCAACAGTACAACTACTATAATCATCATCCTATTTCTTCATCACAATTCCAAAGCAATGGAATGTCTCCATCACCTCAAAGTTTTGAACAGAACAACATGCATCCATCAATTACCTTTGAAAAGCCTCGAGCAAGAAGCCATGGAAAGAAGAAGATAAAGCTTGAGTACATAGCAGGTAAGAACAAGAGAAGCGTCTGTTTTAGCAAAAGGAAAAGAGGGATAATGAAAAAAGCGTATGAGTTGAATATTCTTACAGGGACAGAGATTCTTCTCTTGATAGCAAGTGAGAGTGGACATGTTTTTACTTTTGCAACAGATAAGCTGAAACCGATCATACTAGAGCATGAGAATATTATTCAAAGTTGTCTTAACAAATCTGAAGGTTCTGGATTCAACAGCTCTGCACGCAGCGAAAGGAACAAGAAGTACTCCAAGAAAGACATTGGATATGATGACATTGGGATTTATGATGAATCATCCGAGAGCTAAACGGATATTCCCAATGATGACTTCTGAGGATGTTGATAGTATTATGTCAAATAAAATGCTTTCTAAATGCTTTCTTGGACTGTTATTGTAGTTTGAAACATGGATGGGCCAGAGGATAAAAAAAGAGAATATTTTGAGCCTATATGCTGCCTCAAGATGAAAGAAAGAAGATGGTTTTGAAGCTGTTTACTGCATTGAAGGATTCAAATATATTCCCTGGGTATGATATGGGACAAATTAAGGAAGCTGCGATTAGAGCTGAACAAAGGATATTTGAAGAGAGCAAAACTAGAGAAGAGTATGTGAATGGAATGGACGAAAGATTCAAAAGAATAGAAAAGGCAGCAGGTGAAAGTAGAAGAGACCGTAGGTCTGAGCAAAAACAAGAAATACCGTTCTCAGCATCAGATTCTTGGACAGGGAGAGCAGAAGGGTTTAATCTTCAGGATTTGAGTACGCATAATAATTATGAGAGAGACAGAATGTTTTCAGGTAACTTAAGTAGATTTGAAAGAAGTGGAACGTCAGAATCTGGTGTTATAGACAATATGCAGAATGGAAGTCAGGATTGGTTTACATCGATTAGGAATGCAAGTGCGCAAATGGACGAGGGACACTCAATCACAAAAAATGGCATGCCACAGAAGTATGGTTCACAGGAGATGGGAAGTAAAAGAGATAGATCTAACTCTTGTACGATTCAGAACTCAATGCACAAACAATATAGCGTAGGATCTCAAGAGTTTAAGGCTGGATTTATGCATGGAATGAACTTTTTGGGTGATTTGTCAAGTAATGATAAATATAGGAATGACAATGAGAGCATGCATCATATAAATGAAGAAAGAGGAATAAATGCAATGTTTGAGCAACCTCTATATAATGGATATTTTAAAGAAGCAGCTTATATGTCTATGCGTAATGAAGTAGATGGTAATCAGGAATATTTGAAGTATAATATGAAATCAAATGAATGCAGGTCTAAGAGCGAAGTTTTTACTAAGGCACCAATTATGAGAAATGATGAAAAGGTGATTGCTCCAAACCCGAATTATTTGCATGCAGGAAAGTATTTTATGCCACAAAAGCATTCCGAACAACGCATCCATTTGCAAAACAACATGTACACTTCACAAGCAAGAGCTAACAATCAAAGAATCAGTGATCCGAGAAGTTACTCATTATCGGGGTATGTTGGAAACAATCACATGGCTTCCAATATGATGCATGGAAGCCAAAGTATGTTTCAAGAATCAGCTATGGGACCTGAATATCAGAATCGTGGAGGAAGAGGGACAAACACATTTTTAGCAAACTCTTCGAATGGCTCTAATATAATGGCCGATGGATGGCTGGGATTTTCATCTGTATTTGATAGCAAAGGAACTGGAAATTCTAGAAAATCTATAGAGAAGGGAATGAAATCATCACCAATATTTTTTAATCAGCAGGTGCAGCATCAGCAATACTATAACAGTCCACAAAAACATGGAGAAATAGGGCATATCCACACAAAGCCAAGAGCCGCAATGACTCTAGACTTATCACAGAGATTTGAAAAGCAGCTGGGTCAAATAGATATGTTTGATAATGATCATACAAAACTTGGTGAAAGCATGAATAAAACAGATTACTACTTTAATAGCGGATCTCAAGGCATGGAACCAGGTTTTAAATCAGAAAGCTTTGCAGATTACATCAACATGCAGAATGGGATTCACACAGATACCTCATACGCCAATGCAGACCTGAATAGTTCATTCAGGTTTGATTACTTGCAATCAAATATGAACGATTCGCATACTACAAGCAAAGAGCTAAGCTACGATGCAGATCCAATAGACTGCTCTACCCTGGGTTTTGCTAACTATGGAAACCAGTATGCAAATATTAATGATTCAAATTCAGGATATAAAAATGATTCGTTTGATTATAATGCATCATCAAAGCCACAGGCCAATGAAAACATGTCTGGTTATGCCATAAATAAAGAGCATAAGAAAGAATTGTCTCCGGATGCTTTAGCTGATATCGATGAGTTTATTATATCTAATGGATTAAATAAGGTGCTTCTCAACAGTTTAGAGATATTAAATATGAAATCAAAACTTGAAGAAGGTGTAAATGCGATTAGCAAGTCTCTTAAGGTATATAATAGTTTTGATGATGCTTTTCCTAAATCCAAATTAAAAGTAAAGTATAAACATGCCAGAATGTTTATTGAAAAGCAAATTGAATGCATGAAACACAACATTTATTTCTTAAAAGTCCGGAATGTGGGTGGATTGATTGACCAAATCAATTCATTGATAGTTGACATGAGCCATGAATTGAAATCTGCAAATGAAAGCAACACCATAATTAACTATGGTGATTGTCTTAGAGATGCATTGAAGGCTTATTCAGAAAAGAAAAAAAGACTAAGTATATTTGGATTGAACTTGATTGGAAAGAACAAAAATTGAATAAAGTTCGATTTACTTGTGTACTTAATCTTTCATAATTGATTATTTCGTATGCTCTACAATAACATTTGAGTTTCCCACTGCCTGTCCATTTCCAATACTCACTGCTCTTGATGCATGCTCTTTTTTTCTATATGTAATTAATGCAGTTCTTTGATCTGTTATTTCTACATAGCATGATCCAAATTTGCTGAACACATTCCAGAGAAGAACATCATCGACTTCACTTCCAATATTTTTTACTATAACGCGTGATTGTTGCTCCGCCATTCCAAAATATATTCTTTTTCCATAAAGCTTCACGCCCTTAAGAACATTACAAGTGTATTCTAGTTCAGAATGTGTTTTGTATGTTGCAAAGCAATATCCTTTCGTTTGATTATAATACAAAGATTCCACCTTTGATACTTGTATAAGCAGTTCGTATATCAAATGCTTTCCAACTTTACTTGGGATGTTTGTAACGAAAAGCTTATGCGCATCTGGAGAGTTTATGCCTTGGTATGGTGTGCATGAATATGATCCAGAATCATTCATTCCAGGGATCATTCAGAATATTCTGTAATAATGCTAGAAATCCTTTACTAACTTTATTGCTTCCATTATATTTCTGTGAAATTCAGATTCATTGATTTTCAAATCATAATACTCCATTCTTCTAATGAAATCTATTGCTGCCTGAAATGATGTCAGATAATATGTAATCTCCTTCTCGCCATACATTCTTGGTGCAGGACAGTTGCAATGTATACTGATTCCTATCCCATGCAAGCATTCAGGCATGCAAATATCAACAATACGTCTTCTGTACTTAACCATAAATTGCACTTCTAAGTAGATGTTAGGAACAGAAGATTTTACGATACAGTATATTATTGCAGAAAGCATTTCTCCTTGATTTTCATGCTGGCCTATTGTACCATACAGCTTTTCTATGATTTGCATTAAATGTATAATCTTTTCTGTAGGTGTTGAAAGAGAAGCAATGGCTTCGAATAATGGAAACAAATGTTCCAGACTTTCATTGTTTATCCCAAGTTCAAGATGTTCTGGCTTAATCCATTTGTACAGAATAAGCTTTTTATTAATAAGTTGATTTGTCGAATCATTGATGTCCATAAGTCTAAAATTACAAATGATGAAACACTTACTCATTAAATCTATTTGTGATTGTCATTTTTTCAACCAATGCAATACCTGCCTCGCATTTAATTCTGTACTTTTCAGAAATATAATCGTAAAATGTCTGTAGAAGTTCGGGATTGTTTTTAACAAGCTTCATGTCTTGAGTAAAGCTGTCTATTATCTTCCCAGCTGGTGTCAATGAAAGAGATAGAAGCGCCTTGACACATGCATCTTTGCACATTTTTTCTGTTTTGAATAAAGTGATTAAATGTTTCAGTGCATCCGACAACATACATTGGCCTAAAACAGATGTATATTTTGAATGTGACTGCATATAAGCTTTGATGTTGTTAATGTATTGTGACAGACTTGACAAAAAAAATCTTATAATGAAACCCTCAAAATGGAAGGTACTGAAAGAAAAAGCACTGGAAAGCCGTTTGTTAAACGAGAGGAGGAATGGATTCCAAAGACTGCACTTGGAAAGCTGGTGAAGATGCGTAAGATCACTTCGTTGGACCAGATATTTAAATTTTCCCATGTGATCAGGGAAGCAGAGATTGTTGATTTTTTGTGTGGTTCGTCTCTGAAGGAAGAGCTGCTGTCTGTTAAGTCTGTTCAGAAGCAAACCAGAGCAGGGCAGAAGACCAAGATAAAGGTAGTGGTGGTTGTTGGAGATGAGAAGGGACATATTGGAATAGGAACCAAATCATCAAAAGAAGCAGCTTCGGCAATCAGAGGTGCAATAATAAGGGCGAAATGTGCAATCAGGCCAGTGAGACTTGGGCTGTGGGATGGCACCAAAGGAACTCCGCACACTGTGTCATGCAGGGCATCAGGTAAGTGCGGAACATCGATTGTTAGGGTTATTCCAGCCCCCAGAGGAGCAGGGATTATTTCTTCAAGTGTGAACAAGAAGATATTTGAACTGGCAGGTATCAAGGACGTGTATACGTCATGCAGTGGAGCAACACCAACAACCGAAAATTTTGCCAAAGCATCGATTGCAGCACTTGAAGCCACGTCTTCAATCCTCCTCCCAGATCAGTGGGTTGAAGAGCCGAAGACCTTAAATCCTCTGCTTGAGTTTGCAGATATTTTGAACCAACTCGACAAGAATCGTGTTTGAAGCAATAAAAGAGGTTATTCTTTATATATCCATGTTTTGTGATCCTTGAGAACTATAAACAACTTCCTTGAATATCAGGGAGGGATGTTGTTGTTAAAGATGATTTTTATAAAGACCTTGAAATGAATGATTCTAGCGATGAAGAGATCAATATTAACAGGAAGCGAAAGCAACAAGTTAAGAAACAGGCACTCGTGGATCTTTTTGAGGAGGAAAATGTAGATGAAGATAGTGTGTCTTCTGCTGATTATGGTGAAAGGGATTCTTTGTTTTTAGAGATTTTTGGAACGGGGGAAGAATACAATTATGTGCTTGAAGGACAGAAATCTGAATCGAGTAAGCATAAAGAGAATGTTTCTATGACAAATGAAGTTGTTGATGCAGAAGATGTATATGTTTATGCACAAAATAATCTCAAGGTTGATCAAGTGTCTCTAAAGAAAGTTATTAACCTTTTATCCTGTGGTTATTCGATACACTTTGCATTATTGCACACTGGAATTGAAGGAATTGGAATTGAAGATGGATACACAATTGTGGATGTTTTTTATGAGTATAAAGAGTTTGTAAAGCTAAAAGGAGACATGAAAAAGAAATATGGAGATGATGTGCTTCTGCACAATATTAATAGTATCCGAGAGCTTAGGTGGTATTCTTCATACAAACAACAAAGTGGAAAAGATATTGTGATGCCAAATGAATTACTTTCTGTGGAAGATTTTTGCGAAAACATAAGAATGGCAAAGAGAGTATATGAGCCTGGATATTCATCAGTAGAACCATCTTTAGGAGAAGTAGACAGAATTGCCACGGCTATTTCTTGCCATCCAACATTTAGAAATGTTCTATATAGCATACATAAACAATACGGCATAGAAGATGAAGATAATGGGATTGGAGTTGACAATGAGATTATAGAACGAGTGCTAATAGAGATGTATCAAAGTGACATGGCCTCTGATGACCAGTGGAATAATCATCGAAGAAGAATTGTTCTTGTGGCAATGGAAAAAGCCTGTGAGGTTATTGTTCCATTGGTGCTTGAGGAGAAAAGAAATAAAGATGCAAAAAGGAAAATATTTTTAAACACTATTGACCGTATAGTGAATGGCTCTATCGGTATTAAAAGAGAAGGAATGCATATATGTGGAATAACTGAAGAAAAGAGATACTTTAAAGCAGTTATTTTGGATTTTGAAGGAGAATTTGTTGAATCGATTGTTGTAAAGGATAGTGAAGAGTTCAAACTATTGGAGTTTTTTAACCAGTTTAATCCATGTAGTACCGCAGTGAGCGGATCTACAACATTGATAAAACGACTGATGAAAATCATCATGCCTTGGAACCCAGTGTATGTAGAGAATCGAGTAGCCATGATGTCAAGCAACGATACATATGCATTCTGCTGCAGTATTGCCAGACTTATTATATGCCCTGAAATTGAATATGCAGAGCTGATAAGTAAAGGTATTGTATATTTGCCACAAGAATCATTGTCAAGAAAGGATGCAATAGAGACTATTAGAAGAGGTATACTTACTGCTATATCTGCGGTTGGTGTTGATGCGAACTATTTGCTCAAAAACAGTAGAAATGGCGGACTCCTGTCTCTTATTTCAAATAATCTTTGTTTGAAAGAAAGATTCAAAGAACTCAGGAATGTACAGAGGTTGGAGGACCTTGCATCAATATGTGATAATGATGTTGAATACACAAACCTTGTGGTGTATCTTCGAGTAAATTCTGGAATATTTGCAAAAGTTTCACAAGTAGAGCCATTTGATTCTACATGTATACATCCAAGGAATTACGAAATATGCAGAGATATGTGCAAGTCATTATATGATCAGTTAGAGTTTGCAAAAAAACCTACATTTGATTATGTGCGTGAATTATTGAATAACCATAAAAATGTGTTTATGAATCCAAATTCATTGGACTTTGCAGGTACTTCCAACAATAAGGCACTTCTTGATGATATGTGTGGAATGCTTGCACTTAGAGATAGAGCCTTGTATTCAGGTCTCCCTGATCATTTTGTGTTTAAAGAATTGACGGGGAGCGATGAGTCTCTGATTGGAAAGACTTTTGAAGCAAGTGTTGTTAAGTGTGGAGATACATATTACCTCTTGAGTTCAGCATGCACATCTGCTGCCATTTATGTCAAGAAATCTAAACAAACAGAAGAACTTTTTCTCAACCAACTTGTTATGGTAAAGATAGAATGTATGAATTGCTTTATGCTGTCTTACACAGGATCAATAGTTGTCCAAGAGCATAGAAGATCGCAGCATTACCGGTTTATGACACATCCATTATTCAGAAATCTAAATAGTGAAGAATCAGAATGCTATCTTAGAGACAAATGCTTGCCATTGGTTCTGAGAGCAAGCAAAAATGATGGATCTCCAATAGTGGTTTTGAAGATTCTAGATGATGTTTATGTGCATATGAAGGTGGTGGAAGATGAAAAATATTGCTACAAAGAATGCATATACGATAGTTTGGATGAATTCATATCGAAGGTTACAAAGAAAATACTTATGAATGTCAAAAGCATAAAAGATCACAAATACTACTTTGAAAACGAAGGTAGTCTATTAGAGTATCTAGGCCAAGGGGGAAGTTACATAAGGTACGGGTTTTACTTCAGCAGAAAATATCCAGGAAAGATTTGCATGATGTATAGCAATGGGCGCTGTTTCAAGGAATATATAACTGTGAATGAACATCTAGTATATGAAGGAATGAACTTTGCTACATTGGATGAGTTTATGAGATATAGAAAATCTATTTGAGCCAAGCCATTAAGCAATTACTCAGACATTGCTTATGCTATTAAACAGCCATAGCATAGAAGATTCGAGATTAAATAATGCTTTGAGTGCCATTTATTGACTTTCTACAAGGTTCAGGTTCGCATGCACAAATAAACCTTCAATAAGAAGTGTAGATTAACACATGCGTAGAACAACTTAATCTTCAGGCATACCAAATATAATCCTGGTACAATCAATTCAATTTTGAGGCATGTATGTCCGAGCCCTTTTGCATAAATTTGTTTTCAGGATCAAGTTTTAGAGACTTTCTCATGTCTAACGCATCCTCATAACCATTTGTATCATGATAGTAATCAAGCACTCGTCTGTAAACAGTATATCCTAATTTCTTATAGAAATCGATTGCACATGCATTGGTACATCTAACATACAGGTCCATAAAATATGCCTTGTATATATTTGCATTGTTTTCTAGTATATCCATGCAGAGCCTTGCAAATCCATTCCTTCTTTTTCGAAATTGCACACTCAATACAGAAATATGCGCACATATAACATTGTCCTTCTCTTCCAGCCTTCCCATCAAAATTCCATAGACATCTCTAAGACAATAAAACGAACGCTTTCTTTCTACAGGAGAAACAACTGCCATGCAATCTTCCGTATGGTTTATGATGTAATACAAGTAATAACTTAATGGAAAACTCTCTGTACTATAGTCCAGATTTATTACATCCAATGAAAATGCATCACTCGGAAGCAGTGGCTCTATCTTATACATGATAGGGTTTGATCCAAGTCTGCAGTTATTCAAACTAGAATCTACTAATTACATCAAAAGCTCGTTCTACATCAAACTCTCTGTTCTTGTAAATATCACACATTCCCTTATCATTCATATCATAAACCTGCTTCAGATAGTCTGCATCAACAAATCTTGTTTTATTAAATGCTTCAAAAAAAGATTTTTCAGAAAGCACCGAAATTTGATCTTCTACCTTCTGCAAAAAGCCAAACAACTCCTTGTCTACTTCCTGTATCTCAATCACCTTTCCACTCAGACACACTGCAAGTACATACTCTCCAGGTATAAACATGATCGGTATGTCATTCACAAATATCGATGCAACCACTAATGCATGATTTTCGAATAACTTCATAATCATCATTTCACCAGTCATTTCACCAACAATCAGTTTGTCTTTATCAAACTTTGCCAGCGACACTATGAATCGAGAAACATCATCTTTATACTCTATATTTCCATTCTTCAAGACAAACACCGAATCCTTCTCCGTACCAACAAAAACCCTTGAATCATCCGTGCATAAACAGTTAATCTTCGATGGAAACTCAATTCGGAACTTTTTCAGAAGTGTCCTAATTCCAACCTCATAGCAATGTATCACATTAGATGATGTACAGTATACTCTACATTTATCTATTCTCAGAACACTTGGTGCATAATCAATTCTAAATCCATATATCAATGAATCCTGTTTATATACATTCAAAAGGTATCCTTCTTCAGATTCATTAATACATTTTTCAGAATCATTTACTGCAACAACACAGTATTCTCCACATAACGCTGCATCAATGACTGCTCCAGCTCCTTCAAGTATCTTGCTTCCATCAAACTTCTTAATACTGAACCTGAAATTCACATTTTCTGCATATCCAATCCCATCCATCAGTATCTTGCATTCTCCATCTACATGAGTTATGCAATCAATCATAATCCTTCGATTCTCATTGTAATCATAAACACTCAGCCATACTCCTTCTCCTACTATCACTTTTCCATCCACAAACACACTCTTTCTCCCATCAACTCCGATCACTCTTTGACATCTAACATCTATGCAACCATTCTCAAGTATCATAATTCTACCCTTTCTTCCAATCGCCTTTCCATTATGCTTCATTCTGCTAGGAAATCCAAGAGATCCATCCGTATTAATTTTGAACTTGTGCATTGAATATCCAACTACATACAAATAGCCTTCAAATGCCATCACATACTCAATATCCTCAAAAAGCAGTTGAATAAACACAAACCTTCTCTCTGAAATATTATACACACGTATAACATGTCGTCCAGTTACAACAAATAAATAATTCTCATGCATCTCCAATCCTTTAACAACCACTCCAATCTCAATGCACTCCATAACAGATCCTTCAAACAGCAATATCTTACTATTGCTTCCAAAAATAACATATTCAGACGATCCACAGAAATACTCATAATTTACTTCCTTCACATATATTTCAGGTTCTTTTGCATATTTATCATCTATTATCAAATCACGTAGTATCATCGATTCTTTCATTAGATAAACATCATGGCTCCTGGTTCTGAAATATCCAACTACTTCATTATCACAATCAAGTTCATATTGCTTCTCAAATTGTGTTTTGTTCATCTTGATGTTGCAAATCTTATTGTTATAACATACGCAAATCACATCTCCAGATGAAAATACATCTTTAACTACATTATTCTCACAATCTTCCTTTACATTAACTTCATGGCTAGAGTCTTCAATAATTCTAGCTTTACAAACAAAATCAATCGATAATGCCTCAACAATCTCTCCTACGTTTGTTCTGTTACACACATAAACATGATGTAATCCATCATGCATAATATACGCACTTCTACAGATCATACTGCTACTAATATCATCTGCATGCATAATGCTTATGCTTCCTTCTTCTCTCTTAACAAAATATACTTGATTGATAAAATCATGTGCTAAACAAACAAGATGACCGTAATGATCAATCGCTATATCTTTACACACACATATTTTGGTTGCATAATGCAGCTCTATACACTCTGTAACTCTGACCTCAAAAACATGGCCATATTCATTCACAACCACAGCCAATCCATCAATTCCATCAGGATCAATTGCATTACATGTAAAAACACTACCCACCAATAAATTTAGATCAGGAATTCCAGATAGTCTAAGTAATTCCAAAATATCGTACCTTTCCACTTTATAAATGCTCCTGAAAATAAAAACACTTGTACTTGAAAACACTGCAAATATCATGCCATGCAACGGGACAATCATATATCCAGCATCATCCACTATATGCTCAGTCAACACCTTGATTGTTCTTGAAAAACAATCATACTCATATACTTTAACTATCGTTCCATTACAACTTTTTTCAAGAGAGGCATATCTGTCATTACTATCAATTGCCTTAAAGTCTAGGACTACAGCTGCACATTGCCCCATTCTATACTTCATCGGTTCAGCAAGCAATCCTTCCTTAATCCCATAAAGCACCATATGCCCAAAAAACGATACAATGCAAATACTTTGTTTTGCACATGCCACATATGAACCTGGATTCCTATAATCAATATCACTTCTTCCAAACACATGCACGCTCCTCTCATCAAGATTCCCATCCAGTTGTCGTATATATCCGTTAAAAACAACCACAATGCTATTCTCAAAAGCCACTGCAGATTTAACAACATCAAAAAAATCAATCCTCTTGGCATAAACTGTTCTTCCATCTATAATAATATACTTAACAACTGATGATGCTTGTATCAGATAAACTCCAAACCGATTGCACAAAATCTTTACACAAAAATCTCCAGGCACCACAGTCTTGCTGATATAAAACATTAGGGATAAATCATATTCAGAACATCCTTTAATCAAAAAAACATATTTCGCTTCTTCTAGAAAACTCGATATCAACCTTATGTCCAACAAGATCGCGGATATTCTTCAATCCATACTTAATCATTGCCGGTCTTTCAAGAGAGAGTCCCCATGCAATCACACTCACATCTGCATCAAATCCCATCGGGCGTAACATCTCAGGTCTGAAAACCCCTGAATTTCCTATCTCTATCCACCTACCAAGCTCCTTATGATACCCAAACACCTCCATAGATGGCTCAGTATATGGATTAAATGCAGGCTTGAACTTGATGTCTTCCATACCAAGTCTACCAAAAAACTCCTGTAAAACACCCATAAGATGTCCTATGGTCAGTCCCTTGTCAACAATTAATCCTTCAACCTGATGAAATTCTGCAAGGTGCGTTGCATCTACACTTTCATTTCGAAACACCTTGTCAATAGAAAACAGCTTTGTGGGCACAAATCCGCTCTTTCCTAACTCATACAACTTTCTAGCACTCACAGATGTTGTATGTGTTCTTAGGATATTCTTTTGTGCCTCTGAAATGCTCCATGCATTTCTATGTCCCAGTGAATCATACTTTCCTCCACAGTGTGTTTCAGATACTTCCTTCAGGTATTCTGCAGGGAATTCCGTGCTTATCTCAGGATTTTTAACAAAAAAAGTATCATGCGCATCTCTTGATGGATGATCCTGAGGTTGGAATAATGCATCAAAGTTCCAGAATGATGACTCAACATATTGACTGGTACACATCTCGCTAAATCCCATTCCTACGAATATTCTCTTGAATTCATCCCTCATCTTCATCAGAGGATGCAGCGATCCAGACTGCGGGATATTTCCTCGAGTATCAAAGTTGTAGTTTTTGAAGATTGCGTCTTTGTAAGAACCACTCTGCACCATCGCAGCGGTTAGTTCCGTTACATAGCTACTTGCTTCAAACATCGGCCCTTTGATTGCTATTAACACAACGCTCTTTCTTTTGTAAATAAGTTTTCTCCTTCTCAAGGTTTCCAGATCTTCTTCAGAAGCATTTCCACTCTTCAAACTAATAATCATCCTTCTTATTCCATCTTCAATATCACCAACATTCCTGAACACTCTGTCTCCCTCCTTCCTAATCCATTTGTTTTTAAATGCATTCATCTTCCCCAGTTTGTACCTTTCGAGATCCTCAAGACTTATTCCATCCTGTCCAATCGACTTAAACAGCAAATACTCCTCACTTCCATTCTTCTCAACTTCCTCGCCCTCATTAGTTAGCACCTCCTCAAAACTCTCATTCATCTGAACATTACACACTCCCTTACTTTCAAGACTGATAAATGCACCATGTATACTGGTATATGGCGCATCAATGTCAGATGACCTTACCTCATCACTAATTCTAAGCCTCTCAATCACAGTCTCCACCACTCTTTCAATCATAGGGCTTAAAATCATCTTGAAAATATGTCTTCATCACATTGAGAGTTTCCTAGGCTTCACTCCATCTTGTGCATTCAACTTGTCCTCAAGAACTTCTAAGGCATCCTTCCTCAAGATCATTGCCTTTATCTCTCTCAGGTTCTCTGCAACATCATTTACCACGCCAATACTGTCTTCTAAGAGACCAATAGCTTTCTTACGAATTCTGAACTCTGTATATTCGCGCTTAATGTTCGTCTTGAGCAATTCAGAATACATTACAGTCATCTTCGATATCTTCTCCTTGAGCTCTGTGTTTTTTTTCGCAAGATCCCTGTTCTTCTTTTCCATAGTTGCATTGCATTAATATCGAAAATTCAAAGTAGGGCATAAATGTTCAACATAGAGCGCCACTACGGCGCACACTTGAAAAAAGAAACCATTCGCTCAGAATCGTTCCCTTTTGTCCTGGCAGACAGAGAATTCTCAAAGGCATGTAAGCAATCATTTCCAGCAATAAAAGGCATTGAAAGATCAAAAATCAAATATACAGACTTCTTAAGGATAAACAAGATGTTCACAGAGTATCTGTCAAGGCTTAAAGGCACAATAAATCCTGCAATGTTTGCAAACAAGATATACACATCCGAGCTGACCGGTGCAAAGGTAAAAATCTCGGATGGGAGAACTGGAATAGTTGTTGAGGAAAGAGTAAATTCACTTGTGATCGTCTTTAAAAACAACCTGGTAAAAACATTCATAAAACGAACAAACAACTTTTCGGTAGAGCATGATGGAACATATTATATCTTTATTGGATCAGGTATGAAATCAAATAGATTCACAAAGAAATAACTCATAATACTATAAAATACCATCTAACTTAATCATATCACATCAATTCAAACTTCAATTCTCTTAATCTATTCAAATCCTTAATAATAGTCACAAAACGAAAATGCCTTTATTTAAGAGTAAAGCCCTGCAGATGTTGCCTTTTGCTTGGATGAAAACACCTTCTCCCTTGCTGTAATAAAATCTTTCATCGTCACCATCTTTCTTCTCTCCCTTAGCGCGATCATTCCTGCTTCTGTACAAATAGCCTTTATATCCGCCCCGCTTAGATCCTCCTTGCTGGTTATCAAAGACTCAATACTCACATTCTCATCCAGAGTCATCCTAGAGGTGTGTATGCCAAATATCTTCTTCTTAGTTGCTGCATCTGGCATTCCAAATTCAATCTTTCTATCAATTCTCCCTGGTCTGATCAAGGCAGGATCAAGCGCATCTATCTTGTTCGTGGCCATAATCACCTTGATGTCGTTTCTCGTGTCAAACCCATCTAGTTGATTCAGCAGCTCTAACATTGTCCTTTGCACTTCTCTTCTTCCTCCAGATGATGTGTTGTACCGCCTTCCTCCAATTGCATCTATTTCATCAATAAAAATAATCGATGGCGCATGCATATCAGCAACCCTGAACAACTCCCTCACAAGCTTTGGTCCTTCTCCTAGATACTCTTGAATCAGCTCTGTGCCTACAACCCTAAGAAACGTTGCTGAAGTCTGGTTTGCAACAGCCTTTGCCAAAAGTGTCTTTCCAGTGCCTGGGAGTCCATATAGTATCACTCCCTTCGGTGGCCGTATCCCCATTTCCTGATAAAGCTCGGGATTCGTCAGTGGAAGCTCCACACTTTCCTTTATCTCCTGTATCTGCTCCTCAAGCCCACCAATGTCTGCATATGTCTCAGAAGGTGCCTTCTCCAGTTTCATAACATTCACCATCGGATCCATCTCTCTCTCAAGTACCCCCACAACACTGTTGTCCTTATGGTTCAGCAAAATCGTGCATCCCGGCTCAAGAAGATCCTTATCCACAAAAGACATTATGTTAACATAATACTCTAGTCCAACACCTGTAGTGATAATTGCATGATGATCATCAACAAACTCTTCTAGCGTCCCAACAGACAATGGACTTCCTCTCAATTGCTCAACCATCTGCTTCTGGCCGCTTACTCCCTCAGACGACTTGTCCATCTCGCACAAGCTCAGTATGTTGTCTTCAAGTGACAACAAATGTGCCATCTTACTTAACTTCATGTACCTCAGTTTACATTTTGTCAGTGGATACACTTGTGGTGGTTTAGATGCTGCCTTACTCTCCTTCACCCTTCTACGCCTCTTCAGGTTTATAGTGGCCGAATCCTGATTATTCTGCCCTTGATCTTCCTCACTCATTGAGGGCTTGTTTTTGTTGTCATAAATCAACCTCAATCTTCATGCATCAGGTATTTTCTATCTAATCGTTTATTCATGCATGAAACAACACAAGTTCATGCATACCCTTATTGATTGCCAATGATCAAGAATAATATCCTGAATAGTGTGGCTTCAAGATTTCTGATGTGCCTGCAAAGTGACGAAATAAACTCTGCAGAGCGTCTCTTCTTCATTCTGGAAGAGGCGCATTGGTTTATAATAGACGTATACAACATCACAAGCATTTCGTTTGTAGAGTTCAGCAAGCAGCTTCTTGCGCATGTTGGAATTGAGACAAATGTCGATGAGTCTCTAAAGGCATTCATAAAATACAGACAGTCAGTGAAAGTGTTTGGAGCAATATTACTCGATCCTAGCATGACGCATGTCCTTGTCGTTAAGGAAAAGAAAAAGCTGAAAAACTATTCGTTTCCAAAAGGCAAGAAATGCATGAATGAGAATGGCATTGACTGTGCCACCAGAGAGGTTTATGAGGAGATAGGATACGATGCAGGTAGTAAAATATGCAACTTGCCAATCTTCATCTTCGAAAAGATTACCTTCTACTTCGTATTCAATGTAAAAACAAGCTATCCATTTAAAACACAGACAAAGAAAGAAATTGATGAAATAAGGTGGATACCGATCAAAACAATTATGCAAGGTGAATGCAAGAAAAGATATTCTATTGTCAATACTGCATTAAAAAAGGCAAAAAACTTGATATTTACACTGAAGAAGTCCAGATTCAGACTCAATGTAAAGAAAATAATGCAAAGCATAGATAAAAAAATGGAATCATATATTTAAAAATAAATGTATATGTAATTTCACTGATCCAATACATTAATTGCATAATTAAACAATAAACAAGTTAGTTCTAGATTCAAATTAAAATTCATAAACGCTAATCGATTTATTTGATAAACCACAAATGCTAATCTCTCTATCACAAAAACATTCTCAGCAAAAAGAAAAGTATCACACAAAGCACAATGCCTCCCATGAATAGAAACTTGTCTGACAGGTATCTCCTGTCAATCTCATCAATCATCTGTTTACTGAGACCTAAGCGGCTTAACCCTGTCTTGATCCTGTCATTTGTTCTGTTTATGTATACATTCTGTCTCTTGACTGTCTCAAACGCATCCATCGCATTCATCAACACATCATTTATCCTTTTTGTGCTTGATGAAAAAAAGTCGCTGTCAGAGACCATTTCTTGCGCAAGTCCCTCGCTACTTTCCATATATTGCTTTTCTGGCTTGATGTTTGCATGCATTAATTCCTCGTTTGCTTCATCTTTTTGCTTTGTACGCAAACTGCCTAACTTAACTAGCCTTTTATTAAACGCATCAGCCTGTTTGTAAAGATATCGAGTTTCAGAAGTTTCATGGTTCAAGCCATGGACCGTTCTAGAAAACGACTGCACACGTATTGCAAGTCCGCCTATGTTTTCAAAATTGCTCTCGCAATTCTTCAAGTCTTTCTCAATCACACTAGCTTCTTCAATCAACTTCGATATATCATGCTCTGTCATACCAAAACAGGGTTTGCATTGCTATGTGTTTTTGTTATAAACTCCGGCTTTCATTCATAATGCTACATATCAGATCCACAGGCTCCGGCCTCATCTCGTATATACCATATCCATTGTCTTTATTCTCTGAAAGCACTGCTTCACTCGCAAGTCTTAAGTAGAACTCTTTTATCTTCTCGATATTATCGCATCCATCAAGAACCGGCCTCATCTCGGGCCTTTCTTTAAAGTATACAGACAAAAGCTTGAATAAATGAGACTTCATATGCCTGATGCCTGCACTATTTGGATGCTTACTACATATTTCAATATATTCTCTGATCATGTCCAGGCATGAGCCTCTTAATTTGCAAAACACAAGCGGATTGTGCAGATGAGCCTCTCCAACCATCACTCCATCACATTCAGTGTATTCAAGACATCTCAAGACATCTTCATGACTCATTATGTTGCCATTCGAAAGTACAGGAATCCTCAAGTTCTGTTTCACTGCTTTGATATGATCCCAGCTTGCAAGCCCCATCATAACACCTTTCTGATCTCTTGTTCGTCCATGAACCGCCAGCATTGAGCATCCTGCACTCTCAATCATTTTTGCATATTCAACAGTCTTGGAAATACACTCAAATACCCGGATTTTACATGTAACAGGAATCTTTAGATTAATTGACAGCATCCTTATAATCTCTGCAGTCAACTCCCAGTTGTCCTGGAGATATGCACCATATCCTCCCTTCTTTGCAACCTTCTGTGGGCATCCAAAGTTAACATCAATTGCATCACACTGGTCTTGGATGATCAATGCAGCCTCTAGCATCTTCTGTGGAGAGCTTCCAGAAATTTGGACAATCAACGGTCGATCACTCTCCGAGGTCGTATACCATTGATTGTTGCAAGGATTACAGCTTCCCTTCAAAAAGGACTCGCAGTGAACCATTTCTGTGTATAATATGTTTGCACCGTATCTCCTGGAAAGCATGCGCCATGCTTCCTCTGAATTTCCAACCATCGGTGCAACTGCAAAGTACGGCTTGCTCAACTTTTCCCAGAATAGCTGCATAGGGATTTTGTTTGATTACATTCTAATCATAGGCATGAATATCTCACAAATTTGCATATCATTACTAAGCTAATATAAATGGCATGTGCAACTAATTCATAGGATAAAAACAATCATAAACAGCTCCAAGCTTTTCTAAAGTTCATGTATAGTCTTTATTGCATTCAAATAGCCTTCTGCCTGATTCTCAGTGCATTGTACTCCTTGACCGCTGCAAATACAAATCCTGCCATTGCTATTCCAAGAATCACATAAACCAGAAAGTTTGAACTCTTGTTGTGGTTGTCACTTAACTTGTTTACAATATGATCAAGATCCGCAAATGCTTTCTGAATCTTCTGGATTCGAATGTCAATGCTGTTCATATTCTCAGATAATGACATCAGTTTTGTGTCCACTGTGCCTGATTTACCTGATGATGCTGTAATTTCATCCATCTTTTTCATAACCTGCTTTTGCTGCTCATGAAGAGTATGCAATATCTTGTCAAATGATGTGTCGTTTATGTCTCCAATAATCAGCTGAAGATAGTTATGCAGATATTCGGTCTTGGATACAAGATGTCTTATCTCCTCTTCTTCATGCATAACACTGTCTGGTGATCGTGGACCTTCATTTACATACGGTGCATGAATCGCATGGATCGTATATTCATCGGTTTCTATCCTTTCAAAGAGCTCTGCATTTCGTAGCTTGTACACACTATTTGAAGGTGCTCGGTCATAAAATGATGTGATGTTGAAATACTTTCCAGAGCCTATCTTTATTGAGTTGCCATTTCCATGATATCTGAAGCTGTCGTAAAGTAGCCTATCTCCGTCATACAATTCCACCTTGAAGTTCTTTTTTGTGGATATCACCTTCACTGTTATATCATTTACTCCTCTAAGCCTTGCTGGATTTATTACATCTCTGTGTAGATTCATATCCTCAGATCCTTTCAGGCTTTCTTCGCCATTATTGAATGCCATCACTATCTCTGGTTGTGCACCTCTAAATTCAAGCCCCGCCATTATGCCATCAAACTTGTCGTTTCCACCCTTGTACTCGCCTTGGTCTGGAATCTCAGATGTATACCATAGATAAACACCTCCAATATGTGGAAACCTTAGTGCTGCGTTTGTAAATGTATATGAAAAACTCCATTCTTCATGTGGATTTGGCTCAAGAAATGCCACAAGCCCACCCTCATCGGTGTGTCTTCTAAGAGATAAGCCATCTGCTTCTACATGCGTTCCTTTCACTCCAACCTTTTCATTAGCTCCATTCGGATGATATGCTACCTGGGGATATGGCTTTTCAATAACACCCTTATTGTGTTCATGCTCCGCCACAATACTTGAGAATGCATATCCGAGGACTAAAACAACCAAACAACATCTTACCATGACTGTTTATGAGCCAATTGTTTTTATGCTGTTTATGAAACAATGTTTTACTTTTATTTACTGTGTGCAATTTTTCAATACTATCACAGCAGGCTTCAAGGTTTAATTCATGTATTCATGTAAACAAATCAAGCAAGATGAATGCCGTTTTGATTATCGAATTACTTATGGCTACTTGTATTGCCACCCAAGGCATGGTTGTGCCTGGCACTTCGCCACTTAACAGAACTTTATCATGTAAATGCATTGAAGATGATCTGAAATGCAAGGATGCATGTTCAAAGTCAGGCATTGCTGCTTCGGACAATGCTCTTAGGATTATGCAAATTCAAAGTCCATCAGGCACTGTTATTACGAAAACTATTCATGCAGATGAAAAGCCATTTGTCAAGTTTGTCGAGAAAAAAATCAGCAAAAACATATATGGTAGCGGATATACTCCAAATGCTGATGGTGGAAACGGTTCTGCACAAGCGATGGCTACGTTTCTAACAGATGCTCTACCCACAAAAACTTCTGAAAATATTGTCTACAAAGGCGACATTGCTTCGTATAATGGCACATCATACAGAGCTTGTGACTTGTATGACTGGGCAGCAAAAATCCGTGCAAATGGGCAATATATGTCTATGAGCGACGAATTAAAAACTCTGTACAATAGCATCACTGAGAATTCAAATCTAGGTGGCATGTGTGCAAGGAAATCTTCTGTAATAGAGCTTCCTAAAGTCATTCAGAACATCGATAACAAACGTTCAGTGCCTGATACCTCTACAGAAGAGATGCCTTCTCATTCCCTCACAAACCTTAATGAACCTGTTATAATAGAAAGAAATAACGTGATTCCTGTATTTATCAGGGACTCAGATGTGTTCCATAATATATATCCTGAAAGATATACACAAAAAGATGATCCAAGGATGCTTCTTAATCAAGACACTGGAGTATCTGTGTCAACAATTACATTGAGAACAACAACCACAACAACAACAACCAAGGCACGGTTGATTGAGCAAGCAGAAGACATGGCATCAAAGAAGATGAAAACACAAACAATAATAACAACCAGAACAATTACAAGGCATCCAAGAGTGTCTCGAGGCATGCGTGATCTCACTACAACAATTCTTAAGACAATGTATGTTGATAGAGATGGCATGGATAGCAAAATAGAAACAGATGATCGTGCTGAATCTGAATCAAGTGCTTTCTCAGCAGCTGCTCTTGAAAATAAGACAAAGAATGGCTTTAAAAATAAAAAGTATAAGCCAAGTACACAAAAACTGATGGAGTTTGATTTGCTTGAACAAATCAAGAGTCTGCTCGACTCGGAGACACACAATGCCAACAAGAAGATTGTTACAACCATAGTACCTGATAAGCCATCAATAGCTGAACTTCTGCATCATCAATCACCAGAAAGTGCATTATATACAGTTCCTCACACAACCACGCTCACGATTAGCAAAGAACACACAACAACAGTCTACAAAAGCGTACCTGAACCTTCTAATAAGGGATATTTGGAATCTATGCATAAGGACCGTATGCCCATGGAGTATGAAGATGCATTTAAAGAGTTGTTAAAGGGAGTTTCTGAATTTATGAAGATCAACAAGGCATTACCATCTACAAAAGAGAGCATATTGAATGGAAAGAATGTGGCTACGAAGAAATTAACAACCACAGTAGTGGAGACAGTTACAAAGACAAAGAATGTTCATGATTCCATCTTATCACAGAGCCAATCAATAGCACTGCCTTCTGTGGCTACTGTTCTGAATATACCTCATGCTTCACAGACTAAAGAAGATGAAGAGCATTCTATCATAATGAGCAAGTATGAAAAGAAGGTTGAAGAGCTTATGAAGAGGATTTCAATGAATGAAGAGAGAGAACAGAAACTAATTGACATGATACTAACGATGGAAAGAAACAAGAATATGAAGAATGAACAGAATGAATTTGAGATGATACGAGTACATGACAAAGATACCATGGATGAAGAGCATATAGAATCTAGTGTTTATTTACCACGTTATCTAAAGCATATGGAAGGCTTGAATGATATTAAGAAGTATGGAGCGAAAGTGCCTGGATTGCATGATGACCGAGCGAATGATATAGGTATGTATAATGGAATATCGAGTAGTAAGGATATAGATAGTGTTAGTGAGAATGAAGATAAAGAAGCTGAGAAAGACTCTATAAAATCAATAATGAGTGTGCTATCGATTGAGAGATTATCTACGCATGAATTTGATACTAAAAGACAGAAACTGCCAAAAGAGAATGAGCATCATGCATCTGCCATGAAGAATAAATACAATCTAAAATCAGTTTATGCTGATGAACCTGAGATACTGCGATACGGCAAGAAAAATGGCAAGAAGAAGATTGCTAGAGATATTTCTAAGAATGATGAAGATAGAGTTATGATAGAAAGTGTGGTTGATGTGTTAAAGGGATTGAAGGAGACGCTTACGGAGCATGAGGTGGTAACTAAGACTGTTATCAGTACGGTTGCCAAAGAGTTGGACAAGGATATGCATATTAGTGTGGTGAGTTCAGTTGTTGAAGATCAGGTACGAAGGCTTGAAAGGGAATTAGATGGGTTTGAGGAGAAGGTTGAAGCAGTGGTTGGAAAGAAGCTAAAAGAATTCAAAATGCATCGTAATGCCGATCGTAGTCATAATGATGAGATTGTTTCTGTTGTATTACCTGTTATATCTAGATCTGTGATAGGAACAAGCGATGAAGATACAACTGAAAAAGAAAGTAAATCGAAAAGAATGAGAACTAGAATGGTTACAGTGATTGAGTCAAAAGAGAGTATTAGTAAAGATGCAAGCATCAGTACGGTGTATAATGAGATACCAAAAGTCGCATACTCAAGAATTGAGTCTTATGTAAAACAACCGGAATCGGTATGCTTGGAAAGTATTGATGCAAAAAGCTTAGATGGAAAAAGCATGGACGATGTTGTATTGGATATAAAACAAAAGAAGATTCCAAATGACAGTTTGCTGATTTCTGATGAGATTGTCATAGATGAGATAGTGGAAAAGCTAACGCCGTTTGTAAACGGAATAAATATGTCTTCTATCAGTGCAGATCAAACACAAAATGAAGGTGAAAGCACTGTGGCATCGATATCTGTTGGCTAGTGAATGTTATTTAGATAGAGAGCAATAAAGAATAAATATAATAATAAATAAGTTTGACATATGATATATATCCCTTATAAAATGCTTAGAGACGAGGTATTAAAAGCAGAAGACCAGCCATGGATAGTTAATCAAATTTTACATAACTGTTCTGATGCGATTGGATTCATTGACTTGTATCTAAAAAGGAATCCTGAGTGTGTTCAAGAATGTTTTCTGAAGTACTACAGCAAAGTTTCAGTTGATTCTCAAGCAATACTTTACGAAAAATGCAGGGTGTCTGTAGACAATGAGGAATTTGAGAAGAGATGTATGCAAATGTATTGTATAGAGAGACAATCTGATGTTTGTCTTGATGTCATAAGATGCTCGAGGAGTCCTCGGATGATGTTTAAGATAGTTGGGAAATGCTTCCTAGAGGGCATTAATAGATTGCCTGATCAGGATTTATTTTTTACAAGATGTGTGGTTATGGCATTAAGAAGCCATACAATAGAAGCTGATGACATGAGCCTTTTAATAAAAGGAGTTAATAAGCATTTTATTGATGGACGTAGGAAGTATTATGAACATGGAGCTATTGTTGCAAGTGTTTTGATGGACAGTGCGGATTTTAAGATAGCAGCAATGGAAGAAGCACAAAAAATGCTTGATGATCTTCCAGAGCATATTCTATGCAAGTATAAATGTGATTTTATGAATCCAAATGATGTATTTTGTAATTATACGAGAGTGGAGAACGATGTAAATGAAATTAGGTTGTTATGGAAGCCAAGATATCTCCAAGATGCAATTAGGATAATTTCTGAAGAAAAATACAGAGACAAGATAGAAGCAAGCTTCCGATGCTTTCGTGATCTTGTGCAAAGTGCAACTGAAAGAGTGATACAGAATAGATGCAAAGAAGCGCTTGATGTTCTTATCTGTTATGACGGATGCGAGGAGTACAAGATTGATGCCATTTCATCATTATTTGAAAGATCATTTGACTATTTGGTACAAGATGGATTGAATAGTTTATTTGAAGCAAAGACTTGTTTAAGGCATAAACTATTACTAGCGTTTACTTTCAAAAGGCTTGTGGAGACAGGAACGTATGTGAATGCCAAATATCTGCATGAAAATATTAAGTTTATGCTAAGCAGGGCAGATAATGTTCCTAATGTGCTTGCAAATGTAATGTGGGATGCAGTTTTCCAAGGGATGAGAAGAATTGGCAAATCGCCTGAAAATCACAATGGAAGTGCAAGGATGTGCTTAAACCCAATTTGATATGTAAATGAATATAATATTTGTGCATGAAGTTTAAATAAAGATTATTTGAGATGCAATGCCCTCAAATGAATGAAATATGTTTGAAAGTAAGGCTTGGAGAAGAAGAGATCAAGATTGTAAAGGGTAAGAGTGCATATGATGTATACAATGAAACCAGAAAAGGTGATAATGATGTCGTGGTGTGCAAGATCGATGGTGTTTTGAGCGATATGTGCACAGAAATACAGAATGATTGTGTGCTAGAGTTTGTGAGGTTTGATGATGCTGAAGGAAGGGAGGTATTCTGGCACTCGTCAGCACATGTTCTAGGAAATGCACTGTTGAACCTGTATCCTGGAGCAAGGCTATCTCATGGGCCTGCGACAGAAGAAGGGTTTTTCTACGATGTGCATGTTTCTGAGGCGATTTCGTCTGATGATTATAAGAAGATTGAGGATGAGATGTATAGAATTATAAAGAGAAATGCAAGGTTTGAAAAAAGTGCAAAGAGTAGAAATGAGTTGTTGGAGATGTATAAGGACAATCCATTTAAGACACATTTTCTGAATAAAATTGAAGGAGGAAGTACTGTCTATAAATCAGGAGAGTTTGTGGACATGTGTCTTGGGCCTCATGTAAGATCGACTGGGATGATAAAGGCAGTTAAGGTGCTGAAGAATGGTAGCGCATACTTTTTGAATGATCCGAATCGGGAGTCGTTACAAAGGGTGTACGGAATTGCATTTCCATCGAAAGAGCTACTGCAAGAATATTTAAGGAAGAAGCAAGAAGCAAAAGAAAGAGACCATAGGAGAATAGGCACTGAGCTTGAGTTGTTTTTTTTCTCAAAGTATTCACCAGGATCGTGCTTCTTTCTTCCTAATGGAGCGATTATTTACAACACGTTGATTGAGTTTTTGAGAGGAGAGTATAGGAAAAGAGGATTTAAAGAAGTTATAACGCCAAACATTTTTTGCACACAGCTATGGGAAGAAAGTGGACACTTTACAAATTATAAGGAGAATATGTTTATTATCGAGGGAAATGAGTTTGCAATGAAGCCTATGAACTGCCCTGGTCATTGTGTCATGTTCAAGCACCAGGACCACAGTTTTAGAGAGCTTCCATTGAGATATGCGGATTTTGGAGTACTGCACAGAAACGAACTGACTGGCGCACTTACAGGATTAACCAGGGTACGAAGATTTCAACAGGATGATGCACATATATTCTGCACTAAGGAGCAAGTGAAGGATGAGATTAAGGGATGCATTGAGTTTCTAAGGTTTGTTTATCGAATATTCAAGTTTAGGTTTGAATTGGGATTGAGCACAAGACCTACCCAGTATCTTGGGTCTATTAATGAATGGGATGATGCAGAAAAGGCGCTTTCTGATGCCATGGATGAGTGTGGAATTCCATTTAAAATCAATGAGGGCGATGGAGCATTCTATGGACCTAAGATTGATATTATCCTCCATGATGCATTAGGAAGGGCAATACAGTGTGCAACTATTCAGCTTGACTTTCAGCTTCCACAGAGGTTTGGATTGGAATACCGTGACAGCGATGGACAGCAAAAAACGCCTGTTATAATACACAGGGCGATTCTTGGAAGCATAGAAAGAATGATTGCAATTATTCTTGAGAGCTTTGGGAAGAGGCTGCCATTCTGGTTGTCACCGAGACAGATTGCTATTGTTAGCATGGGAAATGCAGAATATGTTAATGGAGTGAAGGTTTTGCTCTCTAGATTTAGGGTTGATGTGATTGATGACAATAACACTCTGAACAAGAGGATAAGGACAGCAGAAACACAAGGATATGCATTTGTGTGTGTTATTGGGAAGAAGGAGGCTGAGAACCAGGAGATAAATGTTAGGTTTGGCAAAGAAAACAAGAATTTCGATATCAATGCATTCAAAGACATTCTGGATCAAATGGCCGATGAGAAGCTTGAGTTTGAAGACATTCTGGACATTACGAAAGCCACAATAAGCAATTAAAAAGTATTATGTTTATTTCTACTCGATTAGTTATGAATATGGATTGCCAGGTCTTGATTTATTCTTTTAGGAGTAAGAGCTGATGCAAATGTAATTGATAATCAACTAGCCATTTCTGTTTACTATGTCCTTTTTCTTCATTAGAATGACTTCTTTGCATGGCTCTTTACAGAATGAGTCTGAACATATGCACACATATGCACTTTCTTCATTATTTATTGAAGGATGCATTGCATAGAACACCACTTCTTCTACTGTTGATAATGTGCAGCTTTCATTGATCAGGTTGTGAAGTGGAATCTTTTTTTCATTTGCAACCTCATTAAGCAGCAGCTTTATAGTATTGAGTGTATCTAAAGCTTCCATACTAGAAATATCACGTTTTTGAATCAGTCCAGACACTGTCATCTTACCATCCTTTAGTACATCTTCAAACTTACTAACTTTGATTCCCTCAAAATACCCAGTTTCATCAATAAGCCTGCCTGCCTGCTCTTTGAATACTAATCTACTCCAGTAATCGATCAGTTGATTACCATTGTCATATACAATGACATTACGAACAACTCCTATTCCAGGTTTATTCTTGAGCTTGTCTCGGATGAAGCCGATATTCTGAAAAAATGTACAGAGTAAATTGTAGTTCATGGGAATGTGCTCGATGCTCTTAAGCATCTCTATTCTTGTCTTAGCGTCATTTGATGATACTTCTTTATCATGTTGTGTGATATCTTTGTTATTTGCAATGATTTGTGTATCTTTATTGGTTTGTATAGAGTTGAGATGCGGTTCATCAGCTGACTTGCTTCCTGTCACACTTGCTTTTTCTGTAAGGATGCGTCCAAGAAGGATTGTTAGAAGATCTCTCAATGCTTTGTCTTTGGATGCTTTGTCTGTGTTTTTCTTTGGATTGCGAATCGTATTTGCTTGTGAGTGTCTTTGCTGTGTGTTAATTGATTCATCATTCAACAAGACTATTTCAACCGTGCTTTCATCATCTCTGTTGAATTCATGAACTGCACTGGCATGTGCTATGATAATCCACATAATCGAAATGATCCCTGACACATGCAATCCTCTCATGCCTGCAAACACCAATCAATTCTGCTAAAACAATGTTCAAAACAAATGTTTCATAATCAATACATCATCTGCAATACTTTATAATAGAGTTTGCCTAATTATTTATTTGATTATGTGCTTGCTGCCTGGATATATCCAGAGAAGGTAAACTTCTTATCTTTCAGCTTTTCTTCCTTGACAGCTGCAAAGTTTCCTTCGACAAACAATTTTCCACCAGGCTTGTTGGGATTAGTTCTCTCAGGCATGTTTTTCAGAACATAAAACAAATCGTTCATTTCAGGACTTCTTTCTTCCTTATCTTCCTTCTTTCCTTCTCGCTTGTTATTCTTATCATCATTCTTATCGCTGTTATTTTCATCCTTTTCCTTCTTATCTTCCTTCTTATCTTCCTTCTTATCTTCCTTCTTATCTTCCTTCTTATCTTTGTTTTCTTGGTCTTTCTTTTCCTTCCTATCTTCCTTCTTATCTTTGTTTTCTTTCTTTTCCTCTTTATCCTTCCTATCCTTGTCGTCTCGGCCACCATTCTTTTCTTTCCTATTCTTGCCTTCTTTTTCTTCCTTATTGCTACTATCATTTTCGTTTATATCCTCTTTCTTAGACTCTGTGTCTTTGCCTTTATCTGAAAATCCAAAGATACTTTTTATAGAGGATGCATCTGAAGATTCATCATCATCTTTTTTGTCCTTCTCATTTTTTCTCTTATCTTCCTTCTGTTTTAGCTTCTCTTTTTTATCTTTATCTTTATCACTGTCTTCCTTGTTTTTCTTGTCTTTATCATTACCTTCTTTCTCCTTCTTTTCTTTCTTTTCCTTTTCCTTTTCCTTTTCCTTTTCTTTTTTCTCTTTTTCTTCTTTCTTTTCCTTTTCTTCTTTCTTTTCCTTTTCTTCTTTCTCTTTCTCTTTCTTTTCCTTTTCTTTCTCTTTCTTTTCCTTTTCTTTCTCTTTCTTTTCCTTTTCTTTCTTTTCCTTTTCTTCTTTTTCTTTCTTTTCCTTTTCTTTCTCTTTCTTTTCCTTTTCCTTTTCTTCTTTCTCTTTCTCTTTCTCTTTCTCCTTATCTTTTTCCTTCCTATCATTCACTCCAATTGTAGATACCTTGGTAGAAACATCTGCATTCCCCTGAGTCGCTTCTTGCTTCTCCTCTGATCCATTCACACCATTTAGATTCTTATCATCCTTGCCTTGCCCTTTTGGCTCTTCAATATCCTGCACAATCGTCATAACCTTGACATTCACTTTAACCTTCTTGACCTTTCCGTCATCGTCAATTATGCTAGTCCAATATGATTCATTGCTACTTCCCCCTGCAATATTTGCTACTGATGGCGTGTACACCACTCCAGGAATTCTAGCACTCTCATCACTCTCTCTGAATCTTCCAGAATCATTAATCTCATTTGCATTCCCATCAGATAGAGACTGAAGATCCGCCTTGATGTTCTGATCAGATAGAACACCTTTCACAATTGAAATAACCTGCTGCTCACGCTCTTGCCCTGTCTTGCCTTTCATGCTCTCTTCAGAAGATATAATAATAATCGGAACATCGCTTGGCTTTTCCACGCTAGCGTCTTTCTCTTGTCCCATGAGCATCGATGGCATCTTCGAGCCTTCGCTTAAAGATGAGCTACCTATTACGTCAGACTGTGTGTCCTTAGAATCACTGCTCAAAAGACGCTCCAAATTAACCTCCTTGAACACATCTGCTCGTACAAAGTATCTGAACATCACCAACACCAATGCTGTTTTCATTTATGTTTCGCAAAAACATTGCTTATATCTCATTTGTTTCAAGTTATCACATCAAAACATGTTTTACTGTTGATATCCGTCAAATCTTTCAGTTATGTGATTTACTTCCTAGATGGAAATTCTTTGATTCTAACCATGCATAAACCATTGACTTTTTAAAAAACTCAGGTATTATATCATAAATCATTAGACTTTTCAAGAACTCAGATATTATATCAATTTAATTCAACTCAGATCCAGTATCTATTCAGAAGACACACACCGTATCTTGCCACATGGATTCATGCATTTATCTCCCTGGCATTCGCATTCCTCCTCACATTCTATCTCTTCAGGCATCTCCTCAGGATCTTCAAGTATTATAGTGGTGTTGATCGTTTTCACATATCCCTCATCAGGTATCTTTGTCTTCCTTAATGCCTCCACGTAAACAGTCGATATAGGAACTTCTGCTTCCTTTGTTTGTGTAACTGTTGTTGTCTCATGCATGATCTCTGTTGCCGTGGTTGTGATTTCGATTGTCTTGTATTCAACAATTGTTGTTGGCTTAATTACAGTCTTCTGCTCTACGATTATTTCTGGTTCTTGTGTAATCTCTTGTGTGATTATCACTTCTTTTTCAATGGTGCATGGTGGCTTGACGATCGTCAGTTCCTTTATAATTGTAGTTGGAGGAAGCTCAATCTTTTCGGTTTTTGTTATTGTCTCTGGTGGTGCTGTTATTGTTACTTCATTTATTCTTTCAGGTTCAATCGTCTTCTTACAATCATCGACATCAGATTCATCCTTGCAACTGTCATTGTACTTAACCTTTATGGCCTTAATGGATATGCTTGGTGATACACTGCATGGCTTATTTTGTGTATGCGAGCCTTTGTTTGTATCCTGCAATTCAATCGCTTGTGCATTTATATTACTGGGTTGTGATAAAATAGTTGCCACTGGAGCTTGCTGAACTGTTTCAGGCAGCATTGCAACACTAGGTGATGGCGCCTGTGGACTGTTTGAAATTACTGAATTGGTATTTGCGACAGGTTGTGTTGATTGTTGATTGTTCGTACTTGCCTGTGCAATGTTAGATGTTTGTGTAGCATTAGATGTGGAGGATGCACTTGTTGCTGGTGAAGACTGCATAACACTTGTAGTTTGTGAAATACTTGAAGGAGATGTACCGCTTGAACCTGAACTACTTGATGATGTATTACTGGACACACTGCTTGGAATACTAACGGAAGATGAAACAGACCCAGATAATGCACTTCCTGTTGTATTCGATATTGGCATCACACTTGAGTAAGTGGACTCTGAATGGATAGACATTGCCATGCTTTGACTCTGGATGACATCCACTGAAGAGTATATCTTTTCAATGGCATTTGCTTGTTTCTGGCAGCTCTGGCTGCTAACCTGTTTATCCTGATACAATCCTGTCTCAGATAGTTTGCCCATTTCTGGAATCTCTTCTTTTGGGCATCCACAGTCTTTGCCAATGAACAATCCTGATGCATCGACTAGCTTTCCATCTCGTTCTTCAAATTTTATATTTCCGGAGTAGTCCGTGAAAGAATCACCATTTCTGTATACCAACACCTGATCGACTCTTTCGCAGTCTTCACAACTTTCCAAGATTTTATTAATGTCTGACGGGCTGAGCTCCTTAACTTTTTCTATTTCAGGCATCTTTTTCATCAGAGAAGATATCGTTGATTGAGGAGCAGCAGAAATGCTGTGTGACATAATAGAAGCTGATGCCATTGAAGACATAATTGCTGAAGATATTGATGAGGTCATAGAATTCATAGATGCAGAAGAAAGTGACATTGATGAGATCAAAGGTGCAGATACTGTTGATGGCACTGATTCTGACATAATTGACGATGGTATAGACTCAATGCTTCCAATGCTAGTAACTAATGTGTGAATCTTATTTGATGTGTTCATACTTGATGTAGTAATTGATGAACCATCTGAAATTGATTTTTCAAGGACTGAATTTATGCTTTCATCGTTCTTTTTGGTTTGTGGAGCTTTATTACTTGCTTGTGTTTTGTTCTTTGAATCTGCAGATGTAACAGTACTTGGCTCTTTACTAGCATCTTTTTTAATGTCACGTGTTACACTTTGCTTATCTTGTTTTTTGTTATCTGCTTGTTCAGATTGATTGTTTTTGTCTGCTTCGCTTTTATTACTTTCTTGTGTTTGTTTCTTGGATTTCTGTTGCTCTTTTTCTTTAGCTTTCTGTTCATCTTTGTCCTTTTTTTCTTGCTTCTTTTTTTCTGCTTCTTCCTTATCTTTTTTTTTCTGCTCCTCTTTTTCTTTAGCTTTCTGTTCGTCCTTGGCTTGCTTTTCTTGTTCGGTCTTTTCTTGTTTTTGTTTATCTTTTACTTTCTGTTCTTCCTTGTCTTTTGCTTTCTGTTCGTCCTTGGCTTGCTTTTCTTGTTTTTTCTTTTCAGCTTCAGCTTCTTCTTCTTCTTTATCTTTTACTTTCTGTGCTTCTTTTTCTTTAACCTTTTGTTCATCAGTAGCTTGTGTTTCTTGATCAGTCTTTTGTTTGCTCTGCTCTGCTGATGTATCTTTTTTGTTTGAGAGTGTCTTTTCTGATGCTTGTTGCTCATCTTGTTTGGCTTTGCCTGATTTTGGTTCATCAGCTTGATCTGCAGGTTTTTGATCAAGTGGTTGTTGTTCTGCTTGATCATCCTGTCCTGTAGGTACAGCAGCATCTGGTGACTCACCAAGACTGCTTTTTGTACTTGATATGGTATTGAGGATGCCTGACTTTTCAAACAATTGACTCAGGAAGTCACTTCCAGACTTGACATCCTTCAGGTTGATATAGAACACCCTTTTGTTGATTGAGAATGCAAACAGCATCATCAGTAACATTGGCTTCATGAAGATTGTTTATTTACTTGCATCTGGCCTCAAATAAACCCGTTTCATCAGATTGTTTGCTGTTTCAGATTGTGAGCATAGAACAACATACAAGGCACACACATAAACATGAAGAAATAATACAAAGAAACATGCATAAACACAAAAATAATCAAAAGGCTGGAGAATGCGGGAGTTGAACCCGCGACCTCTTACATGCTAAGCAAGCGCTCTACCACTGAGCTAACCCCCCTTCAAAAAATATTAAACCGTACCGCGCTTTTCATACTACATTTCATACATCATCAACACAACTATTCTCAACATCTAACTCCAACACACATACAACATGCAAATATTTATTGGTTTTGACAACACATCCAACCGTGTTGCTCAAGCCTCTATTATCTTATTCTCGCTCTTTCTAATAACCACAGCCATCCTTCGTCTCCATTTCTTCATTGCAATAAACAGCCCTTTCATCCTCATCTGGAATCCTACTCCAATCCCCATCAACGCAATAAATGGATATGCCTGTGGTATTCTGAAAATCCTAATCGGCGACTTCCATATCACCTGATTTACTGCATCCACACCCAGGTCACGCTTCAAAATAATCTCAAGAACAATCCACATCAGCATTACACCAATAGAACTAAAGAAAACTGCATAAAATGCGTTCTTAATCTGCTCAAATCTCCCTACAATCAAAACAAGTGCATAGAAGCATATGAAATGCGAGACAATCTCTCCGGATCCAGTCTCAACTAAAGCGCTCGTGAAGATCTTATTTGCAAGCGATGATCCAACAATTGCAGAAATCAACCATAGAATCGGAACTACACATGTGTTTGTGACAAATGCTATGCAGATGCATAATGCACAGAAAAACAACTCTCTCAACAACGCCCTGTTGAAAACTTCGATAATGCTTGAAAGAATTCCAACTTCATCGGCTTGCACGATTCTAGTGCATATTGTTGGATCGATCGCAATCATTGATAATCTAATTACTATTGAAAGTGCAATGTTCTTGTACGCTTGACCCTGGAACACCATAAGCAAAGCGCCTGAGAACACAAGAAGCAATGATGTTCTGCTCGCATCAACTAGTAAGCTTCTTCTTTCAAATATGTCCTTTGCAGCAAGCACCAGTTCATATGAGCTTCCCAAACAAAACAAAGGCATTTGCAATTCACACCATCATGCATTGCTTTATTTATCACTCTGCAGTGGCACATAAAATTTGATTGGACAATGTAGAATGGCATGTATGGTGCACTTATGGCTCAATAACACACCTTGATTAATGAATGTACACTGTGAAACACATAATACGATTTGTTGCTTGATCAGGTGTTGTGTATGCTCTGTTTTGGATCCGGATATTTGAAACCATGCCTAAGAGATTAGTTTATGAGGAGTACAAGTGACAATTCGTAGATGTAGTGATTCTACACAGTGCATGTTATCTCCTTATTTTCCAGATCAATAAGAATGCAAAATCCGTTGATCTTGATCGCCCTTGGAATGTTCGTAGCAATCAAACAGGAAAGGCCTTTTGTAAATGTTGAAGGGCGCAAAAGACGCTTGCCTGTATTTCTCTACAATGTGTTGTGTGTAGCAACATTTGGGATGCTGTACATGATCTGTAAGTATGTGCGGAGTGCCAAGAAAGTCATACTCAGCTCTCGATGTAACATTTCAGATGCAGATTGTGTGATAGTCACACATCACAATGGGCAAGAAGAGTTTATTGATGTAAGATTGTATGAGACGATGGGTGTGTGTGCTCTTCAAAGATATTCACAGGAAGGCAAAGCACGTGTAATTGAGTCACAGTTTTACAGATTAATATATGATGTGTCTGCAAAGAGATTTATTGTCCCACCAGAGCAAAAGACACTTGAAAAGAGCTTTGAGGAGTTTTACAGTGGAGAAGTTTCAAAGTCACCAGAGAAGGAAATGGCGGAGTATATACTGAGGAATGTGTTTTACGGGAAGAATATAACGAATATGCCTATTCCTGGGATTATTGACATTCTTTTGAAGAATACATTGAGTGTTACTTTTATGTCCAATGTTGCATGTGTGCTTGTGTGGAGTGAGATTGATTATGCAAGGTATGCAATGGCGATGGGCATTATTGTTATGTATTCGTTTGTATTTACGAACTGGGAGGACATCCGTCATTCAATGAGCATGCGACGACTTTTAAAGAAAAAGAGTGTCCGAGTACTTCGTACAGGACAATTTGTGCAGGTAGACAGCCAGGAAGTGTATCCTGGGGATGTGATATATATTGAGCCATGCGATGAGTTTTTGTGTGATGCATTGGTGATACGAGGAGATGCAATAACAAACGAATGCCTTCTTACAGGGGAGACTGTACCGATATATAAGAATGCAGATCAAGAGTCGATAATATATTCAGGGACTGGCGTTCTAAAGAGTATTAACACCATGCCTATGTCTGCATGCATGGGAGGAGGGAATTTATGCAGGGTTAGGAATCTGACGAATAAGAACAAGCCTAGGACGGTTGGGATTACGGGGTCGATTGATGCATTTGAGAACTTTGCGATTGGACTTGTTCTACGAACGGGGTTCCATACAGCACGTGGACAGATTTTGAAGAATATGTTAAATGCAAGGCCTGTAGTTAATAGATTTGTTAAGGAGGCTGAGCTTGTAATATTCGGTATTTTATGCGTTGCTATTGTATTGACTGCAACCATGGCCTTTGTGTTTGATGCGATGGGATTTTCCAATAGGATGAATGTTGCATACAGCATTGATTTGTTTTTTACACTTGCCAATCCAGCACTTCCGATATATCTTAGGCTTGGGACACAGTTATGCTACAAGAAGCTGTTGAGGAGGAATATACATTGCAGCAGTCTTGATAGGATTAACTTGGCTGGAAGGGTTGATACTGTGGTATTTGACAAGACAGGAACGTTGACGTGTGAAGGACTTGATATACTGTGTATTGATGATTTACAGAAGCCTACGAGCGAGATTGAGAAGGTGGACATTAAGGCCAGGATTGGACTGAGCACGTGCCATCTTGTTTATGAGCTGGACGGGAAGTATTCTGGTGACTCTCTGGATCTAAAGATGTTTATTTTTTCGTCATCTAGGCTTGTGCAGCATGAAAACCTGCGAAGTGTAGTTGTTGGTGGGCACAGCAAGGTATATGGTCCGATTCTTAAGGAGTACAATGATACTAATGGCACAGTGTATTATCAGAAAGGCAGAAAAGGAACACACGTAATGAGCGACGAGGAGATTCAGGATGCGTATCCGACAAGTCTTGGACTTGAAAGAGTATGGGAGCGTGAGACTTCTGATGAGATGAGTTTAAGGGATGAAGGATCGCATGAACAGGAGATTAATGAGGAGATTAATGTGACAATAGTAAAGAGTTATGAATTTGACTCTGTTATACGAAGGATGAGTGTGGTAGTGGAGTATACAAATAAGAAGAGTATTTTTTCGAAAGGATCTCCTGAGTCTATACGCTCAGTTCTGAAAAGTGTGCCGAATGGATATGAAGAGAAGGTTAGAGAGTACTCATTGGGTGGGTATAGAGTGATTTCATTGGCATATAAGGATGTATCTGAAAGTATAGACAGAAGCACGGATGAATCTGAACTAAATTTCCTTGCTCTTGTGGTGTTTTCTAATAAGCTTAAAGCTGATTCAAGGAGGACGATTGACGAGCTGAATGAGGCAAAGATTAGAAATTTAATGTGTACTGGAGATAATATTCTGACTGCGATATCTGTTGGTAGGGAATGTGGAATTATTGAAGAGTTTATGCCAGTCATATTTCCTGTGATTGAGGAGAATGCAGATTCTATTTTTGATGTGGAATGGCTGTGTGTTGGAGATGAGGAAGAATTTACTTTTGACAAGGTGAGGCTGAGCCTGTATAGAGAGAATGATCGGGGATCGAGTACGGACTTTGTAGTTGCTTGTGAAGGAAGGGAATTTGATTTTTTCAGAAACACTCATTACTTCCAGTTTATTCTAGAACGTGGGGCTGTGTTTGCAAGGTTCAACCCTGGACAGAAGAAAGCTCTTGTGGAGAATCTACAAGCAAGAGGACGTGTGGTTATGTTCTGTGGAGATGGGGCGAATGATAGTGGAGCACTTAGTAGTGCGGATGTGGGTCTTGCGCTTGCGCATAATGAGGCGAGTCTTGCAGCAAATTTTATGTCTTCTGAGATAGGATCTGTGATTGATCTTATCCGGGAGGGACGGTCTGCATTTGTGACGTCGGTTGCTACTTTTAAGTATGTTATTTCATCATGTGTGGTTGCATATATGGCGTTGGTATTTCTGATTATTAGAAGGAAGTTCCTGAGTGATTTGCAGACGATGCATGGGGATTTGTTTGTTTCTGTACCTATTGCATATGTGCTTACGCGATCGAAGGCCTCCAAGAAGATATTTCCGACACGGCCGAATGTTTTTCTTACGACGAAGTCGAGCTCAATACCTTTGTGCATTACTGTTGCTGTCGAGGGTGTTATATTGTTGTTGCTGTCAATATATGAGAAGCCCAGTGCATTTCTGAGTGTTGAGACTGTATCTGGAGAGCTTGTTTTTTTTGGAACAGTGTTTATGTATATTCTGAATGGAATGTACCTGAACAACAATAAGCCTCATTGTCAAGACTCAGCAAGTAATATGATTTTCAAGGTGTTTGCGATTGGAATGATTTCTGTGAATTTTCTTTTGCTTGTTGGTGTTTATAAGTATCCGGATGTTGCTATGGAGTGGCTTCCTGAGTATAAGTTTGTAAAGATCGGAATGAGTGAGTTTGTGATGGTTGTTTTATCCATAGCGGTTATTGCGATTGCGGTGTTTGTTGTACAGCCGTTGATTTCAAAGATGTTGAAAGGCAAAAGGCAGTGTGGAGATGATAGTGAGGGAAGTGATTGAGAATAAATGTTTGATGATATTAATGTGTTGGAGTGTATATGAAAGAGAATGGTGGTGAGTAGGAAATATTGAAGTGTATGTATTGAAGATAATATTAACGTATTTATGTAAGGTAATGATGAAGTAAGGTAATATGTGCTGGAATGAATGAGTATTGAGTAAATGATGATTTGGGTTATATGTTTATATAAGGATAGTATTAAAGTGTACATGAATATAATGATGATTTAAGTGAATTATTTTATGTGTATATTATGAGCAGTATATGTATCGCATGTGTAAAAGTGACAGTTGCGGCCATATCTACGGAAAAGCACTGGAACTCGTCAGATCTCCGAAGTTAAGCCTGTACGAGCCTGGTTAGTACTGAGTTGGGAGACCACTCGGGAATCCTGGGTGCTGCAACTTTTTGCATATTTATTAGTGAGTTTGATTTCTGTTCATTAGCTCGGTGTATATATGTGTATGATAGAATCCGTTGGATTGCTCTTAAATTGTTTAATACTGGTGTATGATATACTTACTTATGTTAAATCACGCAGAAGTAGATATCCTTGTATGAACGGATCGCAAGGAATCACAAAATACATCTCTGATTCAATTGCTAATCTGAGCTCATTAGTGCAGATTTCAGATCATGGACCACAGTTACAGCAACACACACATAGCGAGAATGACGATGTCATGAGTTTTTCTGAAGAGGCAATTCCTTCAATTGCAATCAGGTATAGTAGTAGTACTGAAGAGCTACATGGGCCCACAAGCACTAATGAACGGTGTAATTGCAATGCATATGAAGAGATTAACAGACTCAAGTCTAATGAGCAACGACTGAGAACGTATATCCAGGCACTTCGAAGAGATCTGATAAACAATGAGGAAAGCACAAGTGAACTAAAGAGAGAAGTACAGCAGTTAAGAAATACACATGAGCAGGAGAAAATAAATATAAGACGGATGCTAAAACAAGTAGAATCTCTTGAAAAGGCGTTTGACGAGAGGTTGTATGAGATTGTAGAGGTTGTTGAGTATTGCAAGTATCTGCTAACCGATGAATAGTTTTATTGTAGCATACATAGAACAAAATAAAGATGTGAATAACAGATGTTGTTTTATTGATGTATATGAATATGTTTCGTATGATGGTACCTAAAAAAGCGCCCCGTGGGGGTATCGAACCCACGACCCTTAGGTTAAAAGCCTAATGCTCTACCACTGAGCTAACGGGGCTCCACTAATTTTGTGGAGTGTATTATGTTGCGATTGTACAAGTACATTGCTTACAAGTAAATCTGATTTCAAAATGTAGCACCCATGCATTCTCATATGCTGTATGAATTGTTGTTTGTTGCTGTGGTGCTCATCTTGTGCTTTTCAATAATTAACAACAAAAGAAAGGAATTGAATGGAAAGGTTGTGCTGTTGCGCCCTTTCATACCTCATTTCACCAGAACCATCAGTGATCCTGTTTCTGTGCATCAGCATGGCTTAAAGTTCATAGGACATGATGTTCTTGTGTATTTATGTTCGATAATCACATTGAAAAGAGACTTTTGCCCAACATACATTCTAGGTACTGTTCCAAATGAAAGCTTGACTTTGATAGGATGTCTGAAAACAAAAGCGCCATGCATGTATGCCTTCAAAAAGACAATAACGCCAAAACACTATGGACTGAAGTATGTCAAAAAGTATCTTGTTGAAAGTACACCTCAGTATAAGGTATTTGGAAGTCCTGAAAAGAAGCATATTGATTTTCTGAAAAAATACAATGATATAAGTAGTTTATGGATAAGTTATGTGCCTGAAAGCATAGATAATGGTTACATCGACTCTGAAAGCCAGGTTTATCTCAAAGGTAAGCTTAGACTGCTTGAAGACAAGGAGTTTATTGATGATTTCATGAGCCTATTTGATAACACAAGGAATGAGTTAGAAAAAAAGATTACTGATGTAAGGCGAGGATGCAACAATGATGTTCAAAAAGTAAATACAAAGAAAAATATGAGCATCAGTGATAAAATCATGCAATCAGTCAAAAACAGAGAATCTATCAGAAAATAAAACAATTATCATGATAATCCAACATTTTATATATTCTTATTCACAAATTCATGGAAAAGTCATTGACAAAATGCATTTTAATCAGCTTTTGTAGCATAACTCTTATTGGGGTTTAATATAAAAAGCACGGGCCCCCCGGGACTCGAACCCAGACTGATTGGTCCGAAGCCAACTGTTCTAGCCATTATACTAGAGGCCCACAACATTTAATTTTGTCATTCCCGGACAACTGCTGCTCATCACATTTCACTTACACTCCTCGTTATAAATTCATTCATCATCCTTATGCTTTATATCCTTTTCATTGAGACCTGTATTATCAAATTTCTCAAACACTTTTATCTCCTGCTCGACAATTTCTTTATTACTTCCATCCATAGATTCATATCCCAAGCAATCCATCCAATACTTTTCATTTCCTTCTTCATTAACATTCAAAGCAGAAATCTGCATCATCCTTATCTCTTGTTTGAGATTCAGTTTGGGTGTCAGAACCCGTAATATGCACAGTTCAGATCTTCCACTATACACCCTTTCCACTCTATTATCTCCAGAATATGGTGTAAACATAACCTTAATACTACTGTACATCTCCACATTTCCTTCCCACTTTTGCATAAGATACTTCACTATTACCTCATCATTTGTTACACTTTCAATTCCATAAAAAATGCCAAATATCAATCTGCCATCGCTAGAATCTATCCGGATCGACTTAAACGGCTTGATCACATAAACACTTCCTCCCCTCTCTATCACAAACTCATCTAAATTGCTAAGCTGCTGAATCAGTAGTGGAAATGGTATATTCCTTATCTCTCTTTCTGTATTCATCAGGTATACGGTGGTGTTCCATCCTTGCACAATCTCTTTTGCATATGGTTTCACTCCCTCCATTCCATCTCTTATCCTTTCTATTCCATAAAACAACGCGCCTATTGCACAACCAGCATAAACTAAAAGTTTCATCAGGGCTTGGCAAAAGATCCTTATTCATCATATTGCCCATCATAACATACACAAAATCTACACATTCATATTCATACAAAACAATAACCAAAATAAATTATTTCAAGAACATCTCTTTAATTCTTGGCCCACAACGCCCTCAATATGGGGTTTCCCCTATGCCCATTCTTCGCTGCAATCCTCTCTTTCTTCATATGTCTCATCCTTCCCGTTCCAATATTGCGTCTACGCCTTGCCTTTATTGATGCAGGCGTCCTCATCTTTGGATTAGGATACGCACACGAGGAACACGAGTTTTTCTGCTTGTGATAAGATTGCCTTCCGCATCTTCTACACATCTCCATGTTTCTCTTGTTCTTCTTTCCAAAGCTTGCTGTTCCTTTACTCTACAAATTAATCTGCTTGCACCGACTTACCATTTCTTTGGGCATCCATTATCAAAAAAATTTATTTTCCCAGCTGTGTTAGGCCAGCCAAAATTTATTATGATGCTATAACATGCTTTCGAAGCAAGCATATCCATCTTCAATCAAAATACCGTCCCACAAGAATGTCCATCAATCCAAAATTCTCATATGCTTTACATACTCCATAGACTCGATACAAAAATTCCATCTGGTGCTCACAATCATTCTTGCTTACACAAATAACCATCACATTCTTGGGTTTCCTCAATACCCTAATTCTATTGTCATCAAGCTCAACACTGAGAAACTCATCCTTGTAAACATTGCTTGCTATATCACTCAGGCCTTGAACTAAATCAAGAACAAGAGGCTCAAAAGGTCCAGTTGCATACTTTTTCTCTTCATCCTTAAATACCGCATACACCTCTCTCATCAAAAAACACAGGGCATTCCTCCAATCACAAGCAAACAATTTATTCAGGAACCTCCTTTAACTCATCCAGAATCATACTAAACAAATGCTCATAATCTATCTCACAGCAGTTTACGTTCAACCAGTTGTAGTACATGGCTGCTGAGCCCATGTATCTCAAGACATTCTCTCTGCAAACTTTCCCAGGCATCATCAAAGGCACCCGCTTCTCTGGCATTGGGTGCTCTTCAATATCTATATCAATCTTCCAGGCTTGCCTTAACACCTCTTCAGTCTTGCTAAACACTCCCTTTCTCATTCCATCTGCTTTCCTGTAAAAATCAAGAAAAACTACACTAATCTCAGAAAGTTGAGACGTGTTCAGCAAAAAAACAACATCTAACAACTTAAGCGCTTCTCCAAGTAACGCCAAATCTTCATTCTCAGCCTCCTCAACAGTCACCCCAACATCATAAAATAATATTGGATAAAGACTAATAAGCTTATCATGCGACATCTTCAGGAGCAGAACTTTCGATAGAAATAATACCTCCTTCTTAACTTTAGCAGACGTATGACTTATAAGCATTGCTATCTTCTCAACTATCTTCAATGATACACCTAAGAAGTGGTTGTAAGGCGCACAGAATATAATGTAAGATATCCGCTTGAGTACAAGCACCTTGTTATTCACATCAGATGCTTGAGATACAAAAAACCCTCCATCAAGTCTTAAAATAAGCTCACTTATCACATTCGGGTCATCAACCACTATTTTCCTCATCAATGCAGTTTTCTTATGCAATTCATGCGAAAAAAAATCAAGCATGTGGAAAATCTCCAGAAACTCCCGTTTCCAATACTTCACCTCGGCCTTTTCAGAACTCACCCTCATAAGCAAATCTATTCCCTTCTCTCTCAGGTAAGCATCATTCGAGTTTATCAATGTAAATATCACACCTATCATCCCAGGCATCACACCTAAAACACCATCTTCAAATCCAACAATCGCATCAAGTAGCTCAAACTCGTCTTTAAAACAATCTTCTCCGCCTTTGCACTTAATATCAAGTCGTTTCTGTAGGAAATACACAGAATTCTGCAGAAACATCAGCACAAGAGGCTCACTGTTATTTTTCATATTCAGCCTAGAAAGAGTATCTAATCCAAAAAGCAGAGACGTGTAGTATGGCCCTATCCTATAAGACGAAACCCTCTCAAACATCCCTCTTGATTTTTCAAACAAATCCATCAGCTCCTGCTTATCTATCAGCCCATTCAAATGCATTAACAGTCTAAACATTTGTGCATTACTCGATGGCGCATTCAGAACCGATGCATAAAGCTGTTCCTTAAAGTCAAGCACTTCTATAAGCTGGGCACACGGCTGTTCAACAAGCCTTTCAATAAACTTTATCGGTACCTTCTTAAAAAACAGCTCAGACAACTGTTTGGCTGCTTTAAGCTTCAATATGTTCATCCTGGCATTCACACACTTCTTATTCACAGGCACTCCATCATCAATCATACCCTCGCCAATATTATACTTACCTTTCACACAACATTTGGCGCATGCATCCTCGCAATCAGGTTCATATTGACTTTCAAAAAAATCAAACATAAAACCCATGCTTCTATCAATAACACCAGGAAGATCGGCTTCAACTCCTCTCTTCAGCAACATACTTTCTAAAATTTCACGTGCTATCATCAATCCGAATCCCTCATTCTTAAGCATGGACATCACATTCGCAATAATTTTCCTCTGCAGTCTATCAGGCAGTGAAAAAATATATTCAAGCATCTCATGATAGTAGAAACACCAACTATCAAGAATCACACAAACTTCACAAATCACAGAAGCATTGCCACTATGTCTAAGTATTGATCCAATCCCAAGAACAATCACCGAATCTTCTCTATTTTCCTTTGCAACCTCAGCAATCCTCAAAACATCAATTACATTCAATGTAGCACCATCCAGGATCCCTTTCCTCACAAGCACTTCAAGCATCTGCACTACTTCAATGTTCATTTGTCTACATCCATGTTTATGTACAAGTAAATGCACAAGCATCCTGTAAACCATTTCCTTCGCATTCACATTCGCACCTGGAAGAAATACCTTAGACTCTATTAAATTTTCTGATTCCCGAAGCAAATTCCTGAATCTTCTCGAGTGCCTCAATAGATTCCTTATACATCTAAGAACCCCAAAAATCCGATTAGTATCAGATACACCATTAATCATTCTCTCACTCACATTCATGCATGATCTCTCGATGCTCCTAATAAGATACAAAAATATATCATCAAAATATGTTAAAGAGCATAAGAGCATGTCCAACACAGAATCCTCGGCATCAAGCTTGCAATTGATTACATAGTATACCTCCATAAAGTCAAACTCTCCCTTGAACTCCTCAATCTTTGCAATTAGAAAACATCCCACTTCTTTAACCTGCCCTTCTCCTATCTTTTCCAGAAGAAACCTTTCAAACTCCCCGTTGAAAACATCATTGTATAGCCATATAAGCTCTGCAAACAGCCAATGATCACAATCCCAATGCAACATCAGGCCTTCTTTCATTAGGTCCGCATTTGCATTACTTCTCGCTGTGCTTGCCACACATACATCACTGACTTCAACATCCAGTTCATATCTCCATTCATTCAACCCTTCATCCACCTGCTTAACCTTCTTCTTCAAACATGCTCCCTTCCCACTCATACAAAATCTTTCCCACAGAGTCTCAAACATTATCAAGCAATCAAGCTTATTTATGTCAATCATCTCATAAACCTGTAAATGCTTCTTAATAACGCCCGCAGGCATATTCAACACAATCTCATGGTATCGTTGCATAAACTCATTCGAAAACACGCCAACTCCATATTTCTTCATAAACTCAATCATTAGCGGTAATAGACGTTCTGCATCAAACTCAATAACACGTTCAAGATGTACGGAAATCTCACTGAGCAGCCAAGGTTGTATAAACTTCAGAAGTTCGGTATTCTCTTCAATATAAAATCTGTAAACCATCTCCTGCATACATTCTTGCCTTCCTGGATTCCCTTCCTCAAGCTTCATCACTTCAATGCTCAGCCTCAAAAATCTAAGCAGCACTCCAAAATCAAACTGTTGGGAATTCTGCAGCACAAGGCCAGTCAAAAACGGAAGATGATACTTACAGACCTCCACATCAACCATCACATGTTCCTCAACAACATATCTTACAATATCAAGCATCTCGTCACAACCAAGACGCATTCCCGTATCAAACTGCATCTTCATTATTTCTCTTGCATCATATCTATCATCACATTTTATTTTCTGCTCTTGACTCACATCTGTAAAAATACATTCATTTGTATTCCAAGATTCAATATAACGGTCTTGTACAGAACCCAATCTCATGCCATCAACACTAATACACTCATCATTCATGCTAACCATCTCGCATTCATTCTCTTCAATAAGCTCCTTTCTTAACTTCATATAGAATATCCTCCACATCCCATCAAGATCACTTGTCAAAAACACCTTTGCTATCTTCAGAACGTCTATCTTCTCATTATGTCCCTCTAAAAACTCTCCACTGATCACACTTACAAAATCTCCATTACTATGCTGTCTAAGACTCTCAAGAACTTCAAACACAAGATTATACATAATAACCTCGCACAGGTTCCCTTTGTCCTGTAGTGTTATCAGAATCCTGAAAAAAAACTGCATGTCCTCAGCACTGCTTCTTGCAATAAACCTCCTCATCACATTCGTAAGAAGCGCCAAATCCGATCTGCAAGCTCTCTCATTCAACTTCATCCATGCATAAATCCTCTTGTTGAGCGAAAGATCCCTCTTTACAAAAAGCTTCACAACTGCCTCAACAAGGTCACAAGTAATCATTCCATCCTCAATACTACCTGTGTCTGCAAACACATATATCAATAAATCAAGACATCGTCTCACAACCAACGCAGATTCGCTTGCTAGACCTGCACACAACGCCTTAGATACAAGCTTCATGCTGTCATGTATCACATCCTCCTTTTCTGCATCAAATATGTAGTTTGATATAGACATTCTCAATCTCTCATCATTCAAAAAAATACTCCAGAGTGAGTGATAAAACATATCCGTCGATACAAACTTCCTAAAGTCCATCATTATCAATCTTGCTCGGTTGTAGTACTCTCCAGACTCAAACTCCATCGGTGGAAACAGTCCAATCAAAACACTCTTGCAATACTTCTCAATACACTTTCCAAGTGGAATAATATACTTCTCAAGCACATCCAAAAACGATCCAGTCACAAGAATCCGACTATGCGCAGAAAACGTAAAAAGACCAAGCGTCAGAAAGTCAAACTCTTTCACAAAGTCCTCTCTTGAAAGCTTCCCAAACACCAAAGAGTACGTTTCCAACGCCTTGTTGTGCACACCAGCTGGCAATCCTGGATTCAGGCACTGATTCAATCGTTTGAACAAAAGCTTCTTCTTGGGAACATCCGCAATCGCATATCTTTTGATAGTGCTGTCAAGTGAATTCAGCAAAGAAATAAAATCAGACCATTCCTTCGCATTCTTAAATGCATCAAGCTTCTTCGTAATCTCTGCCTCATACTTCGCTTTGCTATTGTCCATCAACAAGGGCTCATTTTTCTATGCTATAACCACATTCCCATTCCTTCCTTCTCGATTACCTCCTCCATCATAAGCTATTCCATATTTCAATTAAGAGCTCATCACAAACATAAAATCATCAAAACCATAAATACAATAAAACAATCGTCTTTAATAAATTCCATTCACTTTATAACTCTCATCTCCTATAACTCTTGTTCTTACCTTTCATTGATTATAACTCTTTTGCCTTATATCTCTCATTGATTATAACTCTTGTTTTTCTTCATCCGAGACTCCTTCCTTTCCACTACAATTACTTCCTCCATCGCTCTTATTTTCTCCTACTCCATGCTCATCTTTATTTCTTTCATCATCTCCACTTGTGGTTCCCTTTTCTTCATCAATATTATCCCTCACATCCCCTTCTTTGACTTCCTTAGCACTCTTCTGTTGTGCTTCTTTGGCTTCTTTCTCCTTTCTGATCTTTTCGTCATATTCACCAGTCGCCATCTTCACCTTGACTACTAGCTCAAGCTCTGCATCCTCAATATCTACACTCCTCGACTTCATGTCTTTACTCATCTGTTTATACGCCAAATCTGCTTTCTCAACATATCCTCTAATCTGTTCCTTCCATGGCTCACTCACCTCCTTTTGCTTCTTCTTTCCTTCCTGTATTGCCTTCCTCAAACTCTCCAAATTACTAATCCTGCTTACAAGTTCCCTCTGCCTTTCACTCTCCATTCTCTTCAGCTCATTCCATCTACTCCTCACCCTCTCCAGCTCCTCACAGCTATTCATTTCGCCAATCCTCATAAAAAACTTATCCTCTTCATTAATCTCGGCTCCTCCAAACATCTTCTCAATTCCATCGTTCTCCACTTCTGCTCTTATTGCATCTACATCCTTGCGTAGCTTCACCTCATCCAAGTATCTCTTTCCTTGACTCTCTTTTCTCAAAACACGCAGATACTTCTCATCCTCAACCTCGCATTGGCTCCTTAACACCCTTGCCGCTCCCTGCTCAATATCTTCCGCTTTTACATGCTCTCTCTTTCCAAACATCTTGAACACTTCGTCAAAAACAGGATTCTCGCTAAACTCAGATCGCATTATCACAGAAATCTGCTTTCCATCTTTTCTCTCTGCATCAATCATCGCATAAACTTTCTCAACCGTATTTTCTATTTTCTTCCGATCTTCTTCAACTGCTTTCATTATCATCTTCTGTATGTTCCCAGTGTTAAACACAGGCGCCTCAACCACATACCTTACATTCTCCTCCTCATCAACTATCGGTACTCCTTCAATTATCTTAATGTTTTCAACTATCTCCTTGTACCTCAATCCTTTACTGACCTCCTTGTACACAGGTTTCATATCAACCTTCAAATCATACAATTGCCCTTCTCCAGTTCGCGGGTAAAACGTCACATCCTTCTTCTCATCGCTCACATCTTCCTTGCTTTGTATATCCCTCCTAAGCTCAGCTTCTATCTCTTCATAAATCATCCGTTGTATCGTCCTGTCACTTACCATCGGGCATTCAACATGAGCTCGGTTCTTAAATTTCCTTTTCCTCTCTCTTATCTCAACATCATACAACGAAAGCATTCCCTTGCTTCCACTCATAGATATCACCAAACACAAAAATTCAGCTTCTCCATCTATGTGTCCAACTTTGGATACAAGTCCACAAAGAGCTTCAGGCACCACATACACCTCTTCCATATCCACCACATCAGCCAAACTCTCTCCAAGCTCCATGGCCTGCTCCGCTCCAAAATATGTCCTGTATGCAATCCCAACCTTGTCCACACTCTCTAACTTGACGTGCCTAAAAGCATCAATCCCTGTCTTCAGGCACAGATAATTCATTCCCTTCACATCAATCTCCGTTTCATATCCTTTGACCCTGTATCTTCCTTCAGAAGCATTCTCAATATTCCCCCCGCTGGGTATCCCTTCAAATCCATCTTCAAACATCTCAACTGCACTAGAAATAGCATTCCTACCCATTACTAATGCAGTACACGGCATTCCATCCTCAATCACAAACATCGCCTGCACTGGATCAAATGTCTTGTCTGCCATCCTCCTCCTTTCATAAGTTACCCACTTACTGATAATATCATCATATCTGATTCCAAGACTCTCAGAATACACAAACAGCATAAACATAAAAATCAAAAAACTCATTAATTGGGGATTCACTTATCATTACTTATGTTTCAAATAAATTCATGCATCCCAATCCATAAAAAACAATCCATCCGCATAAACCAAACAGAATTTAATCTCTTCTCAACGCAATCATCCTTCTTTCAACACTCCCATCCCTCAAAACATACACTTCCAATCCGTCCTTCGTCTTCACATCCCTCTCGGCTGCTGCATTAAATGCCTTTGCAACAAGCCTTACACAATCCTCCTCACTCACATTCGTGCTGCTTGCACCGTACCAGTTCTTCTTGTCAATAAACGAATCAAGAAGCGGCTGTATCATAGGCTTTCCACTTCCATTGCAAATACAAGTCACAGATCCAAACGATCCCAATGGATCATATCCATATACATATGGCTTTCTACCTTCAAATCCACTCAGCGTACAAAACGCATAGTATGGGAAAAACCTCTTTGAGTACAGAATCTTCGAGAGCATATTCGCTGCACTGTGTATACTCATTCGACCATCCCCCTCGTACTTCTTGATCTCATACATCATCTTCACATACACTTCATGCCCATCTGCATAAAATCCAGTTGCTGTCAGAAAAAAATCACCAAGCCGGTATATCTTCGACATCTCACGTGAGTTTATGCCCATGCTTGAAGAGTGCCTTGTGTCTGCCGAAATAACAATAAATCCTTCTTGCTTCAAACATACTGTTGTTCCTGAATTATCGTCATACGGATTAAATCTTTCTTCATCCTCCTTCTTCATCCTCATATTGGTATCTTCACTCATGTCCATCACTTGTTTCTGTCTAATACGCATATCTCCATCTTCTCCATCAACAAACAATCCTTCGTTCCAGGTCTTCTTCATCATCTCTCCACATAATTGCATCTCAGAATCTACTCCGTCAAAACAACTTTCACTCTCTTGTCCACCATACATCTTGATCAACTCACAATCCACTTCCTTGTTCAATCTTCTGTTCATTCGCAATTCATTCAACCTCATTCTCATATTACAAGGGCCTTTCCAAAACAATATCATTCACAAAATAAAAAGAATGCTTTAATCTCAGGCTTCAATGCTCACATCATTATTTCCTATCACCTCCGCAACCATCTGGATATGGCACGGACTCTTGTTGAACGGATTCACTCTTCCATGTGCTCTGAAAGTCCTTCCATAGATCTTAGGCGCCTTATTCACCTGCACATGCGTTATCACAAGCTCCTCAACTTCCAGTCCTTTCGATACTGCATTCTCCTTCAGATTCTCAAGAAGATTGATCAGAAACTCCGCTGACTTTTTCGGCCATCTGCCTTTCACCTGCACATATCCTCTTTTAATTGCCTTCTCCCCATTGGGCTTGGTAACTTCTCTGTCAGGCACACTAAACTTCCTTGCCTGTGCAGTCCTCCCACATCCTCGGCTATACCTACAGAATGGAACACACTCCGTCTTTGCAATCACATTCTTCAGATACTGAATCGCATCGACCACCTTGCGCTTACGTAGCGTCCCAGACGCTTCCCGTGTGTTCTTGAAACTCACCTTTGCATTGTCAATCCTTGCCTTCACTGCCTTCGACGGATCGTTTATCTCATAACTATACTTCATCACCATTCCAGGGATACTTTTTTCTCCCATATGTGTGAATTGCAAAATTTTATTCAGTCCATACAAATTTACAGCCTGCATCACATTTCATTCAAAATAGCTGGATTCACAATCTAACAGCCCAAGCCCATCCTGTGCAATGAGCACAATCGACATCAAGATTAAGAAGGTTTATCCCGTATACACATGGAAATGGAACATCGATGATGATATCTGCGGAATATGCCAACAAGGATTCGATCAGGTGTGTTCCAAGTGTAAACACCCAATAGACTGCAAACCATGCATAGGAAAGTGTAATCACACGTTCCATACACATTGTCTTTCACTTTGGCTACAGCAGAGAAAGGTTTGTCCTATGTGTAGGATGCTATGGGAATATCACAAGATATTTCAATAAATCTTGTTAGCATAATCGCATCATCAATAAGATACATTATCAAACAAAGTATCAATACATGCTTACTGCTATTCATGCAAATATGCTTGCTTTCAAACCAATTGTGTTCATAGATATACATCCTAAAATTTTTACCCTTTAACAATGCAGATCGGATTGAGGTTCGGTGGAGAAACATCATTTCTCCAGGTAGAGGCACTTTCGTCCATATCGTTGCTGAGGAAATCAGTGTGTAGTATATTTGGAATAAACTCAGATGCGATTACACTGCTACACAACACAAATGTACTTGAAGGCTTCAAAACAATCGCTGCGTGTGGAATACAGAATCTTGACATTGTTCAAGCATCTCCGAAAGTACTTGGTGGAGGAGGAAACATGTCTGAAAACGACAAGGCTCTTGCACTACATCAAAGAGTAACAAGCAAAATGATCTGTCGTGGATGTTATGCAAGGTGCGCAATCAAAGCATCGATATGCAGAAAATGCCAATGTTCAGATCTTAGGTGCAAAAAGGATGCAAAAAACACCACCTCTAAGAAATAAGAACTAATAATTAAATCTTCATTTCATAAAATTACCACTGAGCTATTCACAAACTATCCTTGTGTAGACATGGATATTCTGTTTATACTAAGACATACAACAACAGCAAACTTACTTACTGGGCATAGATAGCAAACCAGTTTATATAACATATAATATAACTTAGGTTTAATTATTAATGTACTCCTCATTAATCTCGTCAATGTGAGATAGTAGAAACATGTCGAATCTATGAAGAAAGATGTTTCTTTGGCGCCCTTCGGGCACTCTTCTCTTCTTTACATCGTCCCGTATCTCTTCTACATCTCGTTTTGGTGGTGCTTTCATCTCTAGTTTGCACTCCTTCAAAATACTATCTGTTAGCCTAATCAACTCCCATCTTGTCTTTGTCGAGAGGTCCCACACCCACTTTGCCTGTATAACTCCATCCATAAAGCTCAGCTCGTTCATCCCGTGAAATGCTGCACTAGCACTCCTCGAGTCATAGAATTCAACACATCGTTGGTGAGTCTTGACATATCTGATCTCCTTCACTTCACCAAACTTCTCAATCTGCTCAGAAAACTCTTTGTCATCCACAGATGCATTCGAATTTTTAAATGTAAAAACTAACGTGCTCTGATTCTTAGACTCGTCACACTTGTCTATCTCCCTTGGAATCTCATATTTGCTTATGATATGGCTTGCTGACAGTCTTTCGTGTTCTTTCACATGCTCAAACGCTTCTCTGGCCTTCCTCTCATCATAAAACAGAACACAAAGCACCCGATAATCATTTTGGATCGTATAGCACTCCTTCACATCAAACATCTCTTCAAGTCTGTCTCTGACCTCTTCATGTTGAGCCTCATCCGTAAACCCTGTAACTATGATTGTCTTCGTCAAATGCTCCTGTTCACCCGTTTTGCTGCTCATCAGGGGCATGCATTGAAATATCCAAATCACTCATACAGCCTTTGACCACAACACTGGCATTCATCAGCAATCCGTAAAGCCTACTTCTTTAACTTTAATGGTGTTTTCATATCTAAACACTCCATCTTCGTCACCTTCAAAAACGTAAATTGAGACTCAGATAGCACACAAAATCCAAGGCTTTCTTTGCTCAATATTCCTCCAATACATCCAATAGCATCTCTTGCTGCATCATCACTGCCAACAAATTTCATAGAACACATAGGTTTGTCCTTTTTTCGGTTGAAGTTCTTGTGCTTTTTATACAGCATAAAGTCGCCGTTCAAATCAAGAAGAAGATTGCAACAATTGCTCTTAATGAAGAAGTAAGCCTTCGTCATAATACAACAATTAGATTCATTATTGCCATTCAAGTACTCCACTTCATGCGCATTCAGAACAAGTCTTCCTTTAGTCTTTGTTCCAAAGTGGCGACACCAATTATCTGACTGGTTTTCAGGCTCCATCTGTCCATCAACTGCCTTCACAAGAGATACCTTCGAAGGCATTCCTTTGTTCATAGGGCATCCCCATGTAATGATCTAGAGCATTGTAAAAACATATTGTGTTTCATTCAGAAACTTGTTTACAAAAATATTTATCAAAATAAAACAGGGACGCCATGGAGCTAGACGAAAAAACACTAAGCCTAATTATCTCAAAGATAGGGCCAGGACTGATGGTGTCTATCTCTGCAATAGGAAGCGGATTGGGATTTATCTCCGGAACGGAGGGTATATGTAAGGCTGCAGAGCATTCTGTTAACACCACATATTCACTGATCCCAATCATCTTCATCACTGCGCCAACAATGTACTCGGTAATCCTTTATTTCATGGTCTATGATAAACACGTAGAAACACTTAGCGACGGATTGCTTGTTTTGAGTGCCTGTATAATCAATGGAGTATCCTCGGGCGCAGCTGCTTACTCAATAGGACACTCTGCAAAGTACGCATGTGTTGTTAGAGCGTTGCAGCCAAAGTTCCTTACGACATTCTTCCTTGTCTTTATTTTTGGCGAGTTGACAGGCCTTCTTGGGTTGGTATGCGCAATGGCAATGTCATCAAACATAGGCAAGGCATAATGTTTCAGAAATAAACAAGAATTCTTAAATGGCTTTATTCAGCTATTATTCAATTGCTATTATGTAAAGAGATCGAATAAGTCATCTAACTATCAATATAATTATTTTGCATTATGTAAAGAGATTGAATAATTTTACTTACTATTGCAATTCATTATCCAATCAATTTTTCAAGCATATAATAGCGCATACCTATCGATGTATATTATAGCTGTATGCTTTCCCATGGACTCCTAACAGTCATTCACAAAAGTCTCTTATGCCTTCTTGACTCGTTTGTCCTTCTTCATTCGCTTGTCTAGCATCACAAGCCTTCCCTTTCCTCTCGGTATTCCGCATCCCTTCTTCTTCGAAAATACAATCCTCGGCTTCGCTTTGGTCTTCTTGAATGACGATCGATATACCTTCTTTGCTATCTTTCCCTCCTCCTCTGAATCATCAACAATAAGATCCTTCATGAATATCTCTGCTCGCCTTTCAGCACGTGTTCTTCGCCTCATCAGTGCCTCTTTCTCCTTCTTCGTCATTCGAGTTTCATCTGCTTTAGACCGTCTTGAATAGAACATCGCCTGATCCTCGCGTAAATAATTTGGCAACTTTTCATTTGGGTCACGGATGTTTCTGTCAATCGTGTCCTCAATAAATGCATCCGGATTCTCCTTTAGTCTTGCAACACACATCATCTCCTCCTCATCAAGATCAAGACTATCTGAACAGCTGCTAACTTCTATATCTCTGCTTTGCCCAACATCATTCTCTTCTTCCTTCATCTCCGTATTTTCCTTTATCATCCTAAGCTTCTCAAAAACATTATCGTTCAAAAAACACATCTTGTCTTCTATATAAACCTGCTTTCTTTTCCTATCTTCAGCCCTTGCCCTCTTATCCATCTCTGCACGGATCTCCTCGATCTTCTCTTCAACACTCTTCTGCTTCTCTTCAAACTCCTCCTCAGACTCTTCTTCATTCTCTACTTTTAAAAAGTTTAGTTCCTCAATTTCAATATTTCCCTCTCTTACCATCTTCAATATGTTCTTTCTTTTCTTCATTATTGTTCGTACATCTCCCCTGCCAAGCACCTTCAGATCCTTAAATAATTCAATCATCTCAGGCTCTAGGATCTTATCCGCAGTTTCCTTGCTCACATCAATCACAATCTCAGAATACTTCAGAAACATCCCAGATAGTATCTGCGGATCGTCTTCCATCAGAAAATCCGTAAGCTTCAGCTTCTTATAGAAGTTAAAATCTTCATATCCTCCAGCTTCCTTCTCTTCCTTGAACACTGCAGACGGCTCAAGCATTCCAGATTCAACTCCTTCTTCTCCAACAAACCCCATACATACCAGAAATATCTCTGCACTCTGCAATCTTGAACTCAGAGGCTTCGATGTCTCAACAACATTGAACAGTCGAGACATCACATCTAATAAAGAAAAGTAGTCTTGAGAACGGAAGATCTTAGTTACAAACACACCGTCCTTCTTCAAAAACTCGCTTGCTAGCTTTATAGAATGCAATACAAGCAGATTCTGATTGAATGCATCGTTCTCCCACGACGTGCCCACATTTGGCGCCCCATCGTTCAGAATCACGTCTGCCTTGTGATTCCCAAGAATCCTCTTTAATTCAGACCTGCAATGCTCACCTGTTATGTCTGCAACCACAGTCTCAACATCTCCAATAAACTTTATTGGCTCAATATCTATTGCAACAATCTTCTTGCGCAGCGGCATCTCCTGCGCAGCTACTTGCGACCACGACCCCGGCGCTGCACACAGATCAATCAAGATGTGCGCATTCTCCAAAAACCCATACTTCCTGTTCATCTGTATCAGCTTGAATGCAGACCGTGCCCTGTATCCCTTTTCCTTTGCAAGATTGTAATACTTGTCGAGTCTTGCCTTTCCAATCTGATTGCTCTTCCCCATCAATAAAAAATTGCATTGAAATTTATGAACAAATTGCAGTTTCCAAACTTGCTCTGCAAACCCCATTTATGCTATGATTGACATAATCAGAACAGCAAATGACACGTACTACCGATACAAGATGCCCAGGGCAATCGTGAAGTATGAGGGAAAGCCAGGAAACACAAAGACATTCGTGACTAACCTTGATGAGATTGCTGCATCACTCAATAGGATGCCAATGCATATCTTGAAGTTTGTGAGTTATGAACTGGCAACAAGAACAGATGTTACTGCAGGAAGATATGCAATAACCGGCAAATATGACGCATCAAGAGTTCAAGAGCTTATATATGCATACATAGATGCGTTTGTTGTGTGTCTACTTTGCAACAATCCAGAGACCTTTTATGTTGAAAACAGTGGCTTAATGATGGAGTGCTTTGCATGTGGAAGACAATCAGTATTAAAAACATCAAAGCTGAGTGGGATGATTCTAAAGGACATTGACAAAAGCTGCAGTGTGAATGACGATATATATTCAGGAGCAACTGAGGATAAACAGGATAGTTATGAGGAGCAGGTTAGAACCATGATTGGTTCAGGAGACGACAGATCATCCGATGCAATTGAACTGCTTAGAATAAACGGATTTGATGATTGCCAGGCAGTTAAAGAGCTTCTAAAGATGGATAAATACATTCTCAAGAGCTTTCAATCGCTATGCTCATGCGTTGCACCAAAGACCATTCTTCAATCAATTGAGGAGTTTGTTGAGGAGCTGAGTGGGGAGAAGATGATAATCCAAGAGTATTTAAGGATTCTTGAGACGCAAGGGATGTTCAAGCGCACTGAACTTTCAAAATATTTCACAAGGCCACAAGGTACAAGAAAACGGTCGCCAGCGTTCAAGAAGGAGGTGAACGAGTATTTTTCTAGCCAATAGTTAATAAACCGAATAATCCATTTGTTTTATGCATAAGGGGCTTCATGTGAAGACCCATTTTTTAACCCTGTAGTTATGAGTGATTATAGCAAGCAAAAGGTGTATCTCACAGATATAAATAGGGAGCCAAACACCGGAGGTAGGAAGCAAGCCAGGATAGAACTACGTTTACTGAAGGAAGCATGTTCTCTCAAGATTGAGCCAGACGTACTGCCAAAAGAGGAAAACGTAGCACCAGACACCAATCTGTTTTGTGTGACTGCATATTGCACTGCAGATAACTATGATCTCAAGAACTTGTACAAGTATCTGAAAAAGAACTCACTTTGCAGTAAGGTTTCGATGTATTTTGGAGAATGCCTGTACACAAGAATGAGCTTTGGGGGAGAGGGAGATGAAGGGTTAGATTGCTTTTTCTATGAGTATGGGGTGGTGGTCTGCTGGGGAATGGATGCAAATCAGGAGTCGATGATAGTTAAGCTTGTGTCCAAGCATGAGGAGAATCCATATGAGGCATCAGACATTGAGGTTGAGTCATTCAAGTATGGAATAACTGAAAATCCATTTATTATGAACGACATAATATACCTGAACTCTGAGAATCATTTTAGTAAGATGGTGGTTTCTATTGCAATTGCACAGAGTGTGAAGCTTGATTACTTTGAGAATCTTGTTGACAACACAATTGAAGATGTCAAAGAGTTTCCTGAAGAGATGGAGCGTGAAGGTAAGGTCAGTAAGAACAGAAGAGAGATACTAAAGATGATTGGTAAACTACATCGACTGAGGTTTAATCTGAATCTTGGATCAAACATTCTTGATGAGCCTGAGTTTGTGTGGGACTATCCGGCTTTTTCTCCGTTGTATGAGACATGTAAGAGGTATCTTGACATCAAGCATAGAGCAGATCTATTAAACAGAAGATGCGATGTGATAAATGGAATTCTGGAGATTCTGAGTGAAAACACAAACAGAAGCAATGTAGAGAAGTTTGAGGTTGTTCTCATCATGATAGTTCTTGGCAATGTGCTGTTGATTATATTGCTAATGGCATTGATGTATTATATCAGATTGAAATGGTGAATAATGCATATTTATTAAACGCATCAGGGTTGCATAAAACAGTTCCTAGGCTGATCAGTGTCAGATCTCCAGATAACTATTCAATGTATTTGCATACAGCTCTTGTATGCTGTAATAAATTAGGTTGGTTCCAACATTTTAATCATCTTATTTTGATTTCATGATCGTAATCGGTGCTAAAGTGTTGCAGCTCATGTGCCTGAATCATATATCCTGGCTTTCTAGCCGAAGGCTTTACAGAGCTCGTATCAAATATCCATCTACGGCCACTACAGATGCCTGCTGTGCATTCAATGCATGGCCTGACAATGTAATATCCAAGCACCATGCGGCAGCATTTGCAACTGATATCAATCACAATGCACTTACACATGTATGCCATATATACATCTCTAATACATTGCACACACTCTGTAGAGCTGCTTGCTGAGTAAACCTTGATCTTGGTATTCAACAAAAGCATTGATCTCATTGCCCTGCGGCACACAATGCTTGAGCATCCAAAGCACCTGATCACATATTCTGTATCTCCACAATCCATTTCTTAATTCAATCATGCATCCAACCCTTTTATTCATTATTGTAACACCATATTTTATTGCATTTGTGCATATCCTCATTCATCTTCAACTGGCATAATCGAAAATCCAAAATTCAATGCAATCCGTGAAAATGCCGCTTCTCGCCACCACGTCTCAACATTCTTGACTGCTGTGATTGGAACCTGCTCCTGCTTGACCCTTACCTTGCTAATCCCATCTTTCGATTCAATATGAACTGAGACATCAGAGAACATGCTCCATCCATCAAACTTCCAATACATTGTAACACACATTGCTCCATCATGCTGCTTCTCAACTTTAAGATTCTGTATAGTCACATTCCCAATTACTACCTTATTATCATCAACTCTAACATCGACACCCCATACACAAATGTATTGCTTGTCTAATAGAAACGCACAAATTTCATCTGCTTCGCAATTTATCCTTGTAGTATGAATCATCTTTTTGGTCTTCGCCTCTGGTGTATTTATACTTTGACATACCTTATTTTCACTTTGTCTTTCAATACATTCATCAACAACATTACTTCCATATCTCAGTACAGCTTCTGCTTCCATTTCTGCAAAGAACTCTGCAAACCAATCAAAGTCCTCTATTCCTTCTGCTCCATCATATATACTGTGGAATCCTTTCACTCCACAGCTTACTCCATCTTTAACACATTCAAAACTCACTATATACACTATTCTGATCGTTGTGCCTTGTCTGTGCATCTTGACATTTACACTCATCTCATTAACACAATATCCTTTTGCCTCAAGCGCATCTTTTATCTTCTGTGCTGCCCATTCAGATATATCAACTTCTGCAATATTGCATTCTCCAGTATTTGTGTCCATTAGGGTATTTGGCTGCCATCTTTAACGTGCTATAAAATTATTGCTGATCCCATTTTACGTGCTTACATTATTTGATCAACAATCAATCTAGGAACTTGAATTTCCAAATACCCTTCTGTGTGATTCTTGAGTAAAAACTGAACTGATAGCAGGCTTGAGCTGAATGTCAGCATTACACTCTCAGAATGCTCCTCAAAAGCATCAAGAAAATCTGTCCAGTCATTATTGCATTTGAACTTCAGGTCTCCATTCATTAGAAACTCAGTATTACAAATCTCAATCTCATCAACACCGTCACATGTACTCTTCTTGACAAGTAACTTGCTATTTATTGCTTCATAAACAACTATGCCTCTTAGCATACCAAGTGTGCTTGCAATCTTTGGTGTAAGCACACACTTCGTAACAGGCAATCCCATATCCTCATATTCATTTACTACTGTCGAAATAAATGGAATCATTATGGTACTTTTCAAGTCTGTTAGTTTCATACTGTCATCAATCACTATGTCATACTCATCAAGCAGTAAAATGCCTTCAAATAGATGAAAAGGATTCACAGTAAACACAAGATGATCCAAGTCAGATGGAATGTCAGATCCAAGTGTATCAATTGACAGGTAAAACCTACACTGTGCATGTGAAAATCCATGTGAAGATAAAATCATTCTGTTATGCATCGCATCAATTGTGATTTCCTTCCTGCACGACAAAGACTTCAGTGCAGCCTTGAACAGCTTCTTATCATTCACTACAATTCTCATTCAATGGCTTGGTAATAAAAAAGAGTCAAATCAAGTATGATGGGTTTGTTAAATACCTGGTCTGATGCACTAAGGCACATGTATGTCAATCAAAACATTTGTATAAATAAAAATATTTGTGACGCATAGAACAATGTGTGGGATATTTGGATACGCAGGTTTTGCCACAGAAATGAGCAAGAAACGAATTATCGATGTTTTAGTGAATGGATTAAGGCGCATAGAGTATCGCGGATACGATTCGGCTGGTATCTGCATCACTGACGACTCTGACATTCAACTCGTAAGGATCAGGGCAGTTGGGAAGGTTGAATGCCTTGCTCAAGCAGTGCAGACACAATGCAATATTAATCTAAGCAGAAAGGTGCAAGGATATGCAGGAATTGCACACACAAGGTGGGCAACACACGGACAACCGTCCGTTGAAAATAGCCACCCACTGAGCAGTGATAAAGACAATCACTTTCTTGTTGTCCACAATGGAATTATAACAAACTATAAGGAAATTAGAGTGGATCTTGAGAAGAAAGGATTTATTTTTGAGTCGAATACAGATACAGAATGTGCAGCAAAACTTGCAATGGACACTTACATACAGATGAGCAAAGATAATAAGTGTGTTTCATTCGTTGATGTAATTAAGAATGTTGCGAAGCAATGCGATGGTGCATTTGCGTTTGTGTTTGTATCTTCATACTTTCCAAATGAAATGGTTATTGTTAGGAAGTCATCACCTGTTTTAATTGGATTGAAACTAGCGCAAGGCTCGATCCCAAAATCTATAAGAGTTGTTTATGATCCTTATGATAATTCAGGTTTAGGAGAAGCAACGCCTTCGGAAGTATTTGTTTCATCTGATGCATCTGCATTGATAGAGCACACAAGAAACATTGTTTATCTGGAAGATAATGACATTGCACACGTATCAAATGGGAATGTGCTGATACACAGATTGATTGCCAAGGAGCACGATACAACAGTAAAGGAACGAGAAGTAAAGACAATAAATATGGAATTAAGCTCTATAATGAAAGGAGAGTATGATCACTACATGATAAAAGAAATTAACGAACAAAAGGATTCGGTTATAAGGACAATGGCAGGTAGAATTGATTTTGACAGGTATAGTGTTTTTTTGGATGGACTGAAGGATTACATCGATGCCATACGAAGCGCACAGAGAATTGTTTTTATAGCATGCGGAACTAGTTATTATGCATGTCTTTCCTGCAGAGCACTTTTTGAGGAATTGGTTGGTGTGCCTGTTACTGTTGAAATGGCAACTGACTTTCTTGACAGAAAGCCGCCTGTAACAAGCAATGATGCGGTATTTATTATGTCACAGAGTGGAGAGACTGCAGATAGTGCTATGGCAATGAGATATTGTTTAAAAAATGATGCATTATGTATAGGCATAACAAATACAATTGGAAGCACAATCTCAAGGGAAACTGCATGTGGAGTGCATATCAATGCCGGTCCTGAGATTGGTGTTGCTAGTACAAAGGCTTACACCTCCCAGTACATTACATTGGTTCTAATCACACTAAAACTCAGTGAATGCAATCCTTTGCATACAAACAGAAGAAAGGAGATTATTGAAGGCCTTAAGAGCATTAGTTCACAAATAGACAAAACATTGATGCTGAATGAATCAGTAAGATCTATTGCGAACGGAAAGATGAAAGACTGCACAAGTATGCTAGTACTTGGCAGAGGGTATCAGTATCCAACATGCCTGGAGGGCGCACTCAAAATCAAAGAAATCACATATATTCACTCAGAAGGTTTGGCGGCAGGTGAGCTTAAGCACGGTCCAATTGCACTTGTTGATGACAAACTTGAGTTAATATTCATTGCAGCAAATGATTTGAACTATGATAAGGCCAGAAATGCAATGGAGCAGATTTGTGCAAGAAATGGGAATCCAATGGTGATATGCACTGAGGATGTTGCTGATGACTATTCTGTGCATCAAGTGCTCAAAATACCCAAAACAGTTGACTGTCTTCAAGGTGTGCTGGCTGTCATTCCACTTCAGCTTCTGTCGTACCATCTTGCTGTAGCAAAGGGATATGATCCAGACTTTCCTAGAAGCCTGGCAAAGTCAGTAACAGTTGAATAGTCCAAAGTATGTCATGCATCGAATGGATTCGCAAATAAACTGATTTGTGATATCTTCGCAATCCTGTTTTCTATAGTTGTTTTTATGGATATTGTAATGAGACTACTATTACATATGCTTTTATTCATGATCACCGTCATTCGTGATTGATTGATTGCCTGGAATCATCAGGCATATAATGTGAATGGAAAATACAACGCCTTGCTTGAGCTAAACTGCTTCAAAAAACTTTCTTTTGAGAAGCTCGTCTGCAGAGGATCTTCTGTGTGGAGAAAACACAAATGTGCGCTCAAAAACATCCAGAATCCCTGGATCATCAAAATAATCTTCTAGGTATCTTTTGATCCCGATGCATCCCTTGGGATTTAACATAATATCCTGGCATCCAAGCTCAATTAGTTCTTCCTCGTTGGCCTTGACTATCTCAAGGATCTTCTTGAGTGTTGATCTGCTTGTATCTCCTTTGAATATTGGCTCTGGGTGCCTAAACTCGGCCATTACACATCCAACAGACCACACATCCATCTTGAAATCGTATTCTTTGTAATCAAGCAGGTTTTCAGGTGCTCTATAGAATCTAGAGCATATATATGTCACGTTATTTTCTCCGCTCTTGATCATCTTAGCACTTCCAAGATCACATATCTTGACAAGTCCGTCATGGCCAATAAGAATATTTGATGGTTTGATATCTCTGTGGCAGATGCTTTTTCCATGCAGGTATCGCAGTCCCTCTAAAATCTGCTTATATATTGATCCTATGCTCTTTATATCTAAACACTTTGCACTCGAGATGTATTCCTCAAGATTCATGTCAACAAAGTCCGTGATAATGTTCAGATACATTCCTGAAGGAGACTTGTCCGTGTAGAAATACGACACAAGGCTTATGATGTTTGGATGTTCCATATCCATTAGAATGCTGAGCTCTCTGTTGTGATATCTTCTGTCCTGATAGACTCTCTTCAGTGCAAAAAAGTTGTTGTTATCATCGGCTATCTTGACAACAACACCAAATGATCCTTTACCCGTGACATCAACATATCTGTATGACATTTCCTTTTTCTCTCCGCATCTCAATTGGATGGATGTCCTGTGCATTTTTATCCATTCTCTTTCCAATAGCTTTATTGATTCTGCAAGCTTTCTCTGTGACAATGTTGCCATGTGGGGAGATGCAAACTAGCCCTTGAATAGCATGTGTAGAGATCTCTAAGAAAATGACAGCATTGTGCTACTCATGTATTTGGTAATGCATCAATCCTACATTCAAATAAATTAATTCAGATTCATGCACTCTACTAGGCATTATGTGTCGAACATAAAACAAAACACAGATTTCTCTGATTGCATTGCAAAACAAACGATGCATGTAAGTGTGCTTGTATGTGTGTTATACACTAGTGTTGTGTTGGCCATCTCATCTTCTATACAGTCTGCTCCATCAACAGGAATGACATACACCGCAGTGATAGATGCAGGCTCAACAGGAACAAGGCTCGAAGTATATGGATTTGTAGGACAAGAAATCAGGCATCAAGGATTATTTACAAACACACCTGGAATCGCAAGCATGGAAGAGGACAGTAAAATAAAATCATCGCTGGAAGAATTGCTCATGCATGCTCAGCCATTCTACAATAATATTAAGACAATTCCTATGGGGTTTTATGGAACGGCTGGACTTCGAGCATTGGATACTACGCGTACAGATCACATTCTTGAGCTCATAAGGAACGAATTGAATGAATACAACCTTAAAGAAGCAAAAATTGTTAGCGGAGACGAGGAGGGCAGGCTTGCACTGATGTCATTGTTAATATCAAGTAAGGAAATGGGAAACAACAACAACAAAACTGTTGGCGTCGTAGATATGGGCGGTGCAAGCACACAGGTTTCAGTACTGAAAAATAACGGGGAAATCCTTTCAGACTCAATCAATCTTGGCATAACAGCAATCAACAATGCTGATGATATGGAGGATTGTGCAGTCAATAGCCAGGAACAACAAGAGTCCTGTGCACAGAAGATCATTGCAAAGCTCTTGAATGTACAAAGCAGACCAATTCTTAATAACATTGACAGTCTGTATCTGCTCTCATACTTCCATGATGAATTCACAAAGATTGTACGAGGCACAGAAACAAACATGAGGGAAATAAAAGACCAGTTCTACAAGAAATGCAGTCTTTTGGATTCATCCGACTGCAGAAACATCTTCTATCTGATTTCATTCATCAATGCCCTTGGCATCAACGACCTCAAGGATATCAAGAAAATAGATACAAATAACGGAATCAATATTTCCTGGGCATCTGCAAAAGGCTATGAACTCAACAAAATATACAATAAATAAAACCATATAGCAGCAACATAGCCTTTTTAGAACATTGGTTCAACACAATTTGATATTAAATTTGCTTTATTCTCCAATAAATGAGCTCAAAGTGCTCACTGCAGTAAATACTAAACCAATCTGCAGCGCATACATCAGAATCTCAAATATAAAACTATCTCTACCGCTTTCAAACTGATGATCCTTCAGCATTGATGTCTTTAGTGAAAACTGAGATATCGATGCCAAAATGATCAGGCAGATGAATCTTAGTATGCTTTTCGGATTTACAAGTGTATACACGAGTAATATATATGGAATGTGTACAACAGAAAGACCAACCATATAGACATAGCCTGCGTATGATGCATCGCCCATCATCCTTCCCAACGCCTTCTTATACACAAATCCTGCAACAAAGCAAAAACCCATCAGTATCATAAACGCCCACATTCCAATTTCAAAGGCTATAGACCCAGCGTTATCCGAGGATCTTGCGATCATCAGAGCCCACATAAACAAGCCCGTCTTCACAGAAGTAACTAACGAACAAAAAATACTCGGCAGCATATAATCAATTGGCTCATTAATACTCACCGGATACAATCTTAACGCATTTAAATAATCCCTAATAAAGCTATACGATGACTCGCTTCCATTGAGTGCATCAAATATCTTCTGAGTGCTAGAGCTTCTTGTTGAAGATCTAACTACCATTGTAGGGATGTTTCTGATTTTTATTTATAGCATCCCCTGAAACAAACATAAAGCAATCACTCATCATGCAGTTATCTCCTGATTTCCTTGAGCACAGACCATCTTTTAAACTTCTCTAGTTCACTCACAATCTCTCTATCCATAAATCCCTCCAAATCATCAATTGACATAGGCTCAAATGCTCGTATTCTTCCAACAACCCTGTGCTTGTTTGGAATCATATTCTTACCTCTTGCAAGTGATGCTCTGAACAAACTGCACAAATCCTTTTCCATTATGATCTCCTCAATGCTAGGCATTCCAGGGGTTTTGCCTTCAAGTCCATCATAGTACTCTTCCATTGCATACACACATATTAGTCAATTACACACACAATCAAACATTTATTCAATCAGAGGCATACAAAAACTCTACAAGCTCATCAATAGTGGCCTCATCGTTCCTATCAAACGAAAAAACTTTCAAAAACTCTCGCATCTCTTCTTCACTGAGTCTGTCTCCCATTCCAAGATACTTCATCATGTCTTGTTTGGTAAAGTGTGTTCTGTGATTAAACTGTGATATCATCCTCCTCATCTGCTCCCTCTGCATAGACGGCCTTACACTTGATGCAACCTCCTCAAACTCCTCAAAGCTTCTTGGAATAGGCACACTCATCTCTTGTGGTGCATACCCACACAGTCTCAGTAAATCAAGTGTCGCCTCATTCGTGAGATCCTTGCCTCCAAACATCTTCCATTGATCAAGCATCTTTTCTCTGTTCATTCTCTAAGGGCTTACAACAAACACAAACTACTTCATACTCTTCACATCCCATTGGACATCCTCTGATTAAACAAGAATCACTAGATATCTCATGTCTTCTGACCGTACATTTCACATTCTATATGCCATACACATTAAACATAATCAATTCTAGATAGATTCATTCATGAGCATCATACAGACTTATTCATGCAAGTCATGCGAAAGCCTGTCCAAAAAAAGAATCATTCGGCTGTTAAACTCATCATCTATAGACTCTCCAAAATACTCTCCACACTCTCTGTGCAGTCTCACTACATCTTCATACATCAGGCATACTGTGTCATACCTTGGCTGTATCTCATCCATCTTCTCTTGTATCCTTGCAAACGATGACCCATTAGCATTGATATAGTTCTTCTTCAACTCATCAATCTCTACACACAACGCTTCAAAATTCATCCTACTTGCCTCATGCACAATAAATAGTTCGTTCACCAGCGTTCGGGCATTAATCCTCCTCTCAATAAACCTAAACAGACTTGCATCATTATTCTTTGCTTCAAGAATCGTTGGAATCGAGTCCATCGTAAACCCTTCTGCATTTCCCAGAAAACTTCCCATATTCAGGTAGTTTCCTACTGCAAGTGCAACCCCTAGAAACTTTCGCAGCTCATTACTTCTCAATAGCACCTCATAATACTCCCTAAGAATACTCAACGTATTCATCAGGCACTGATCCTTAAATGAAGTTGCAAAGTATAAATAATACAGGCATCTCTTAATCATCTCAATCTCATCAATGCACTCCTTGAAAAACTCTTCTCCACGTCCAAACAGATCTTCAGTCACCTGCAAATGCTCAATCTCTTCATCCGTCGGAAAGTAGAACAAAAGTTGCTTCACAAGATTCTCATCAAAATCATCTCGCATCTCAACAATCGTCTGCTTAAGCTCATAATTACTTACCTTGACTCTTCCAAGAGCAATATTTATTGCATAACTCTTCTTTTCAGAAAATACACTTGGTCTCTTATTATCCAATCTTACACTGCTTGTTTTGGGTTTCTCCTCTTTGACTTCAAATGCCTCAAAATCATCCACACTAAAAAGCCCTTCAATCTCCTTAATGTTGATCTTACTCCACAGACTACTTCCTTTCCCTATCTTCTTCCATTTCACAGGCATGTACTTCTTGCTAGGCATTGCATTCTTCACTACCTTCTTGATTATCTTCTTTGGTTTTGGTTTTCCAGTATCCATAGTTACACATTCTTTCTCATTCACAGATTGCTCTTCAGCTTTCTCTTCAATCATACACTTCGCTGGCTCTCGGCTCCTTACTTCAACATTCTTAAAGATCTCTCTATCTCCAAATACAAACGCCTCTGCAACACAACACACAATATCCAAATGGCCTTGGCTCTCGGCTATCCTCAATATCTCCTCAATCCTGTCCTTTCGAAAGTCACCTGTCATACTACATCTAATCTCCTTCGCAATCACATCGTAAATCTCCCGGCATACAACCCTTTGCTCTAACTGATGGAATCCGGAAACAAAAAGAATGTACTTCACATGCACGGACCTGGCAGACTTTAGCAATGTAATGAGAAAGTTCAGCTCATCAACAACTCGTGGGATTCTCATAACATGCTCAATTATCCTGGATAAATACGTATTGCATACACATCTGTTGAAATCTATGCTGTAGAACAGTTCCTCCGCTTTTCCTTCATTAACTAAAAATTCAATTATCTTGAAAAACGCTTTTGTATCCTGAATCTTGCCACAGATAAATCTATCAAGCAATGGCCTTAGAAACGGTGGGAAATGATTTCCATACTTCGACAATATCATGCTCAGAGTATCACAAATCGCATCACTGAACTCATCATCCATTCTTCTCATGCATCTCACAAGCACATCGTGCCCTCCCTCTATTGTGAATATCTCATACAACACGTCAGGCCCGCTTTCAAGAGAACATGACAAACTCAATAGATTCAATACGCTGTTCCTGTCGCTAAGCTTAACAACATATTCTCTGATCTTCTTCTTCCTCTCATCCATCGTCTGCATAGAGGTGATTGTCTTGATCTTTTTCGAAAGATTCAGCTTTGCTGCTAGCTTATGCTGCTTCTCCTCATCTATCCCCATGTCCTCCATTATGCTTCTAAACTGTATGTTGATATGCTCCAGCGACTTCGACTTCCACGACTCCATGGGCAATCTATTTTACCGAGTGTTATCGATTCATAATATATCAATTGTTTGGCATAGTGTTTAATGCATGTTTAATGATGCTCGCCTTCTGCATTTCTACACTAGATCAAAACATACAAGCATTTGTTGTCATGCAAATGAACAGGTTTGCATCTGTACCCTTAACAACTGATGGGAAAGCACAGAGATCGAGGTATGCACGAGAGGAAAAAGGCTCATATTGAGTTTGGAAACGAAGACACTTCCAAATGTCAACAAGAAATTGTTGTCGATCCAAACACAACTCCATTGAATGATTCTACTCATGAATGCACTAATCAATACGATTTGCCATTTCATGAAGATCCATTTCCATACATATCAGAAATGCCTCCAGAAATAGAAAAGAAAACAAGCATTATGAAGCAGTTCGTCTCAGGTATCGAAAGGCTGTTTTCAGTAATTAGGTCCGCATTTAGAAGCACATTCACATGGATCTCAAATCAAATTACTTCATCTATTGGCGAACAAGTTTAGTCTTAAGCATAATTACTGAATTAAACTCCATAAATCTATCACTTAAATAACTTTTATTCTATTCAATATCACGAAAATTCCAATCACATATCCATTTGCAATGGCATTATTAACAAGAATACACAGGTTGCTACACATCAACCCAATGAAATGTCTTATATTCATAAACACAGTCTACATAAAGCAAACGTCATAAAGACACATACTCCAATAGATACGCAATAAGCAGACATTCCTACTTTCCATGGCGTATATTTGCAAGTATGCCCTATTTCTCTTCTTAGATCATCTAATAGTCCAACACAGATCTCTAAATCTTGTACATTCATACATACATTGTATTGCCTAGCAGTAGCAATTGTCTTCTTGCATTTCTTAATTCCACTCTTAATTCTTGATGCAAGCTCATGAGCCGAAAGATACCGTTCCTCAAATACATCTATGTCAGACAATATGCTCGAGTCTGAAAAATTATCTGTTCTTAACGAATATCTTTGTAACATCTCCCTAACCTTCGCTACAGAATCTTCTTCTGCCATCTCAGGGGAGTCACAAGGTTCAGCCATTATTCAATCAAATTAGGCTATCAACATCAAAGCTCACTGTAAGTAAGTCTCCCCATTCAACCCTCAGAGCATACAATGATATAAATATGTTCATGTACATTCATAATATATCAAAAAGCCATACAATAACCTATTCCACTCACTATTTCATGGATCAATAAATTTAATACTCATCAGTAGGCTCTGCATTAGATGATATCCTTTGATAGTCATCCTCAAGCATTGCAAGGTCTTCCCTGGCTTCACTGAACTCTCCTTCTTCCATTCCCTCTCCAACATACCAGTGCACAAACGCCCTCTTCGAAAACATAAGGTCAAACTTATTGTTCAATCTCTTCCATGCCTCAGAAATAGCAGTTGTATTAGACAACGCACACACAGCCCTAGACACTTCTGCCATGGCTTCACCTTCAAGAACAGTTGGCTTCCTGCTGTTTATTCCTACCTTAAACCCAGTAGGGCACCACTCCACAAACTGGTTCGTCCTCTTCGCCTTCACATTAGCAGTTGCACTGTTCGCCTCCTTCGGATTCACTTCTCCTCGGAATAGTAGGCAACATGCCATGTACTTTCCTTTCTTTGTGTCGCATCGCACCATCTGGTTCTGCGGCTCAAAGCATGCATTCGTAATTTCATGCACGCTCAGCTTCTCATGCGCTGCCTTCTCCCGTGACAGCATAGGCGAATATGCAACAAGCGGGAAGTGTATTCGTGGATATGGCACCAGATTCGTCTGGAACTCAGTCAAATCAACATTCAATGATCCAGGGAATCTCAGCGATGCAGTTATCGACGATACCACTTGCGCAATAATCCTATTTATGTCCGTGTAATACGGCCTCTGTATCCCTAGGTTCCTGCACATATCATATATTGCCTCATTATCAACAAGAAATGAACAATCAGAGTAGTCGAGTGTTGTATGCGTCGTCAGTATGCTGTTGTAAGGCTCAACTACTGCTGTTGCTATCTTAGGCGCCGGATACACACTAAATTCAAGCTTACTCTTCTTTCCATACTCTGATGCTAGCCTGTCCATCATCAAAGATGCAAATCCTGATCCTGTTCCTCCTCCAAAGCTGTGATATATCAAAAATCCTTGCAATCCATCGCAGTTGTCTGCCATCCTTCTTATCTGCTCCATTGCAGGCTCAATAATCTCCTTTCCAACCGTATAATGTCCTCGTGCATAATTGTTTGCTGCATCTTCCTTCCCAGATATCAACTGTCCTGGATGATAAAGATCGCGGTATCTTCCACTCTTGATACTTTCAAGCACTCCAGGCTCAAGATCAACCATCAGCGTCCTGGGAACATACGTTCCAACACTCGTCTGCGAAAAAAAAGATTCTGCGCTCTCATCATCCATCCGGTTCTCACCAAGTCGTCCATCAGGCATTATCCCATGCTCCATACAGAATAACTCCCAGCATGCATTTCCAATCTGGACTCCTGCTTGCCCAACATGCAATGATATTATTTCTCTCATCTTCTTGGGGCATTCCGAAACAAAATTTTATATTAACCTTCTCCACAGGTTTTTGCCTTACTCACTCCTCCCTTATATTTACCTATTCAAGCATTCCTTACCACATCAAACACAGCTTAACACATTCATTCAACAAATAATAACACACTAATACATATTCAATTCATCACTTTTATTCCACTTATTTCATTTATTTCCATCGATTTTTAAATCCTTCCTTTCATTTTCACATTTTCCCATTGATTGTAACATATTTCATTTCCTTCAATTGCATCCATTTCTACTTACTTCCACGTCCTTAACAATTACATAATTACTTTCACACATTTTCACTTCCTCCTTTTCATTTCAATTATTTTCACACATCCTTTTCATTTCAATTACTTTATTTCAACCATTATTATTTATCACATCCTCCTTTCCTTCGTAATACTTTCAAGCTTGTTTCGGAGCATCAGGTATGTTACCAATATTTCATCTGCAAACTCTGTGCTTCCCTCATTCTTCTTATACAGCATCACATCCTCCTTCAGCTCCTCAAACATCCTCTTCAGGTTCTCTCCAATGTATTTAAAATCAACATCATCCTTTCCTCCAGCGTACATCCTCTTCAGTCTCTCTGCACTCTCAACAACCATGCTAAAATTTTTCTTCAAATTCAGTGTTTGCAGGTCCTGTGTCTGTGAATACAGGCTTCCAAACTTCATTGGCTTCAACATCTCCGTTGACGTGTGTTGTTGATGAGAGCTTCTATGTATGTTAATCAGTTTCTGCTTTATATGCACAGGAAGTTCATTAAATCGCGTTTCCTTAGTCACCGGCACCATCAATATACAAGGGCTCTTTCACTCTTCCACAACCATCGCTCATATTCAGGAAATTCATAATCCTTTTATATGCCTTCTCCGCATTTTCCCTCCGCCTTACAATCTCTCCAAGCATTTGTCTATATGCTTTGCATCCTTTCTTCCCAACTAGTAGATTCATCATTGGTTGTATATCCCAAATCCTCATCTCCTTCTCTTTTCCATACCATTCAAAGTATCTTCTTATTACTTCATGAACCATAACCTTCTTTTCATTATCATCTATCAATTTATTCTCTTTACAATCACTATCAAATCCAGTATTCGCTCTAACATTATCATTACTACATCCTTCTTCTCCTTCTCCAAATCTTTCCTTTCCAATCTTCCTGTCAATCTCCCAAAATACAAAAATATTCTTCATGCTCTCCCTGCCAATCATTAATCCATCAAGGCTACATAGCTTTTCTAACCCATCAGCATCAATGCATCCATTCAGCATTATCTTCAAATCAGGATGCAGCTGCTTAATTGCATATACACTTTCATAGTCAAGAGGTGGCACCTGTCTGTTTTGCTTTGGAGACAGTCCTGAAAGCCAGCATTTCCTGGCATGCACATAAAAGCTCCTACATGCTGTGTTCATCTTCAAATAAGTGATAAAATCATCTAAAAACTCAACTCCATCATGATCATCAACACCCGTTCGGATCTTCAGACTTAGAACCACCCCAGTATCACAGTGAACCTTGTTCACAATCTCAGCCACTAACTGCTTCTTGAGCATGAGGATCGCCCCAAAGCATCCTTTCTTGACCCTTGCACTTGGGCATCCACAGTTCAGATTGAACTCCTTATATCCAAGACTTTGAAGAATCTTGACCGCCTCGACAATCTCGGACGCATCGCTCCCACCAATCTGCACAACAGTATTCGCATCATACTTGCCAACCATCTCCAGCAGCTTTTCACATGTTACATGAACAACCGTGCTACACACAATCATCTCAGTAAACAAAACGGTGCTTTTGGACGTCAGTCTAATCAGCCTCCTGAATTGTGGAGTCGTCACATCCATCATCGGCGCAAGACTAATCTCAATGTCTTCGTTCATGGGCTTGCAAACAGCCCTTCTCATCAACATCCACACCGATTATCTGCATATAACAACAAAGCACACAATCTCAACCGCAAGTATGCAAATTCCCTCCAAAACACCAAAATAACACATAAATAATCAATACTTCAAATCCCAATGGAAAGACACAACACCACTAATTCAAAAAAATCCATTAGGAAGCTCAGGTCTGTAGACGTCCTCATCAAGAGAAAGGCATACTGCCCATCAACCCTAAAAACACAAGCAAAGAAACTTAAAAACACAATCACCACCACAAAACAAATAGAAACACCAAAAAGAATCATCAGGATCCTGTCGCCTGCCAGCAGAGTAGAAATCTCAAGTAATTCAGAATCAAAAAAGTACGAATCCGTTAGAAAAATAGACTTCAGCTAAATCTACACCAATCGATTGTAACATAATAAACAGTAATGCATTTAAAATATACTCTTTAATGCTCTAACTTTCTTCAACACATTTATATTAATTATATACTAGCAACTAGATCTGCATACCAAACAGGCTTTTCCTGTAGAGTAAGCATGAAAAGCGATATCCCAACCGAATTCAACCTTCGAAACATCTTGTAAACATCGTTTGTGATAGCCAGAGTAGATGGACTCAGCAACAGTATGTCTCTCTTCTCATACATGAGCCCTTTTAGAATCTGTAGTAGATCAGTCTCATTAGTGCATATAATGCTTCCATCGAGCTTCTTCCCATATGTCTGTATCACTACTGTGTCTCGAAACATATCTAGCGCTGCCCTGTTGCTGTACCTTATCTGATAAATCTTTCCATACACCGGCTGCTTTTCAAGTCTGATCATGGGCTCTACACTTCAATACACTCTAAACAAGTCCATTCCTCTTCAGATCCTCATATGTTCTTTTATCAAACACATTTCCTTCGCAATCCTCAAATTCCTCCTGGTACTCTAATGCTTCTTTCTGCTCTTCAGATGCTACTCTAGCTTTCATACGCATTAATGTATCCACTCGTGTTATTCCCCAATACAGCTTACTATATAATCCAACTCCATATCTTTTCATCCCTTTCAAATGGCATTCAGATTCAAAATGCAGATCAAAGTCTTGCCATCCATGACACACATATCCACACACTTCACACTCAAATTCAACATCGAGATCTTTCTTCTTGTACAGCCATCTAGGCACTTCGCGTTTCTTATGTTTTTCCTTCTTTACTGCAGCAAATGTAATGATATAATTTAGCTCCTTGCTTACTTCCAAAAGCATCTTCTTCAATTCATCTTTTATTGAAACTATCGGTCTTGAACAATATAAAACTGTTGTTTGTGCTCGGCTCATATGCTTACTTCCATTCACATGGTATCTGAACACATTCGTACATACTTCCTTACTGCACCCAACACAATACACTCTTGAGTACAGTTCACTACCTTCTTTCTCATAAATCCTTTCATCTAGTCTCTTAATAAAATCTTCAATGCAGCATTCATTCAGAACGTTCAATTTACATTTCTTCCTAATCCTTTTAAACCTTCTATAGTACCTTGCCTTCATAACTTTCAAAATATACCTCTGTAGTTCATCCAGGTACATCAGTCCACACATCCCTGCTTCTTTAATCTCAAGCTCATGAATCCTTCCAATAAAGTCTTCATATTTATCGCATTCATGCACATGCATGTATTTCTTGAAAATTCCTTCAAGCTCAAGAATCTCTCCATACATTTTAAATCCTTTAAAAACACATTCAATCATCCTAGATGACTTTCTTTCATAATACTCATGACTCTTCAGTGCCTTTATATCTCTGCAAAGCTTTCCTTCGATATTTAACTTTGCAAGTTTTTTGTAGTGCATATACTTCGCCACAAAAACACTCCTCATGTGTCTTTTTATTGCTCTTTCTTTCCTCCCTACTCCAGCATCCATCCCAACGATCCATCTACTGATCATTTCCATTTGCTCAAGTATCTTAATATGTCGCCGTAGTCTGTCCTCCATCCACTCAAAAACAGGGATCACTCTTCCACATACACACATAACACATTCATCTTTTAATCTTCTTGATTGGCTTCTTCCGATCTGTCTTCTTCAATGTCACAGGCTCCTCTTCCTCAACAATCTCAAGCTTCTCTATCCTCGTCTTCTTTGCAATAAGATATGCCCACGAAAACCTACGGTCTGCAGCCTCAACCTTCTCCTGAATATATCCCTGGCTTATCAGGTTCCTCAATATCCTCTCTATAGTCGTTCGGCTCATCTTCACCCCTTTTCCATAATACTCACTCCCAAAAAACTCTTTACTCTTCTTTGTGGACACTCCCTTGTACACATCAACCGTCTGACATAGCGTAATCTTGTTACTTGTATAAACAAGCAGAATAAGGTCCTTCGCCTCCTTTACATAATCTTTCTTAACCACAGATTCGCGTCTACAATTGTCACACGTCTTTCCACATTGATTTGCATCAAAAACTTCTCCAAAATGTGCCAACACCTGCATCCTGCGGCAATCAGTCTTGTTCTCACAGAACTGAATCACTGCTTCCAAATCATCCCTTTGGCGTTGCTTCTGCTCATATCCTCCGTCTCCCTTCTCAATCATAAACGTAATCTTCTTCTTATCTCCATACGTATAGAACAGCACACATACACTCTCAAGTCCATCCCTTCCTGCTCGTCCTGTCTCCTGATAATACCCTTCCAGAGACTTCGGTATACAATAATGAATCACAAACCTCACATCCTTCTTGTCAATCCCCATTCCAAATGCTATCGTTGCAACAATCACCTTCACATCACCATTGTTCCATCTCTCTTGTACACTATTCCTTTCGTTTTTGCTCAGCCCTGCATGATAGAAAGCAGTCTTCACATACTTCCTGAGTCGTTCACTGATCATCTCACATTCCTTCTTAGATGTGCAATAAACTATTCCGCAGCAATCTGGAAAGTGTGTTTGCACAAAACTAACCATGTCTATCTCAACTGTGCTTGTCTTTGCACGCACTTCATACCTCAGATTAGCCCTGTTGAAACTCATCCGGAATCTTTCGCATCCTCGGATTCTTAGGTTCTCCAGAATATCCATTTCTACCCTCTGTGTTGCAGTGGCCGTTAATGCAATAATCGGAACATTTGGATAGCGCTGCCTTATGCTTCCAAGCTCTTTGTAATCAGGTCGAAAGTCATGTCCCCATTGACTCACACAATGCGCCTCGTCTATCACAAACCTCTTCAGCTTGTTCCTACGGACAAGATTACTCAAAACATCATGGAAATGCCCACTCTTTGCAACAAGCTCTGGCGTTACATAAAATATCTTGCATAAAGTCTCCTCCCCTCCAAGAACATCAAAAACAAGACTTCGTTCAGATTGACTTAGATTTGAGTTAATTGGAAGCGCAAGAATCCCTTTCTGTAGAAGATTGTATATCTGGTCTTGTACAAGAGAAAGCAAAGGACTGATCACTATCGTAATCCCATCATCTATCAATGCTGGCAGTTGGTAGCATATGCTCTTTCCTCCTCCTGTCGGCATCAATACAAACACATCCCTCCCTGCCATGCATGAACATATCACCTCTCTCTGGTTAGTCCGAAACTCTTTCATTCCAAAAACCTTTTGTAAGTAGAATTCCTCAATACATCTAGGATTCGCTTCATGGCTTGTCATAAATCCTTCTTCATTACTATCTCCTCTCTCTAGAGACGATCTCAGAAACGTCGTCCTAATCATGTCGTTGCTAAAACTGCAAGATTCGTTCTGCTCATCTCTTCGCTCATCCCACGGATCAATTGCTTCAACACTCTCTATCTGATTCTCCGCTACACTTAGGCTTATATCAGAAATGTCATCTCCAAGTGATGAATAATATTCATAATCAACTTCTTTTTTAACATACAAATCATCTGTACCTCCTTTATATAGCTCATCCGTCTCCAATATTATAGCCTTCTTAGTTAATTCTCTATTCTCATTTGCATAAAACCTTAGTCTCTCGACTCCTGTTCTTATTTTACTGCCAGATGATGTGTCATCTCCTTTCATACCAAAATGCTTGTCTCCAGATACATTGGACACGCCCACAAGCTCAATGTCGCTATCTGATTCTTCATCATGTATACTGTCGCATATTCCATCCGAACTGCTTGTCATCCCATCAAAATTCCAGTCACTCTCACTAAACATCTCCTTTTCGTTCAAAACTGCATTAACAAAAAATTCTTCGTCCTCCAACTCATAATGCTTGCTTTTCATCCTTTCCTTCTCTGTATGCTACTTCAGGGCTAACTTTTGCTTTATTCAAACCCAAACATTTCTCAATCCATCTATTCCTCTGTGCTTGGATGTTGTACTTCTCCACCAGTGTAAAGTCTCCAAACATCGTGCTGTACTCAGGTCTACACATGCAAAAGTGATAAAGGCAGTTTTTTTCGAGTAGAATACTTGCAAGCACGTCCATCATGTCACTTCCCCTATAATGCTCAATTAGATCATTAATCTCGTACTCTCTATGCTCATCAATACACATCTGGATGTATCTTTCAATTTCCATAGGAAAATATATTACAATCAGCTTCAATGCATCAAGCGCATGCACATCTCGAACCCATTGCTCAAGCATTTGCTTTCCACTATCATCAACCTTTCTATACAACCTACATAGAATAATCTCCATCCCATGCTTACCATACTTTCTAACCATTCCCGCCACCATTCTATCTCCCATGCTTCCAAGTACAAACTCCTCAAAAAGATACTTCTCAATCTTCGCCTGTAAGTGGATATTCATAGCATTATTTTCATCATTCAAGCACTCATTTGGATCGACACATGCTTCAATGTCGTATTGCATAAAAATCGCTATGTACAGATCAAATAAGTCCATATTATTATCAAGTGTAAGTAGTTCATATGCATCAATATCTATATCATAAACTGTATCGTCATATGCTTTCGAACTTATCCTCCCTGAATACTCCATGTAAACAACATCTGCTGTCAAAACCATCATCAGTACCTGTTTTGCAACAATCTTACTGCGTACCATTATAGGCATGCATATACTCGACTTGCTTCGAACACAAACGTCTCTAATCATCACAAAATCATTCGAGCAGCTGCAATATATCTTCACTTCACATTCTTGTAGAAGGTTTCTATCAATAATGTAATGGTGTTGTACTAAACATCTCTTTCCATTATACTCTTCATTTGTCCAGATCCATGCATTTTGATCATCAACGAGTACATCCATAACTTCAGAGAATATTCCAGGTGGAAGCATGTATCTCCTGCCATCTTCAGAACAAACAATCTCTGAACCATTCACATATACCTTAAAATTATTTACTAATCCATGTAAAGGTAGTTCATAAACCTTTAGTGTCTCTTGTATCACGAACATCTTAGATTCATGCACTGCAACTGAACTTTCATCCACTTTCAGAATCTTATTAGATGTATACCAAAGAAATCCTTGGCGGATATAGAACATGCATGAATACTCGGCTGGCAACATAATATACCGATTCTCAACAAGCACATTCAACAATGGTTGATTAATAAGCATATCTGCACTTACTGCATATTCTGCTATGCATCTCATTCTAACCCTAAAGTACACAAAACAAACTAAAATTGTACCTGAGCAATCCCCATGGGCAAAGCAAAAAGGCAAAGACTGACAGAAATAACAAACAAGCTACATCATCAGTACAATAAGCTAGAGCCAGCTGAACAGTGCATAATTGTTTCTGATGATGAACTACACAGCATTGATGTCATAGACATACCTATTACTGATGGGATATTTAATGAATACCAAATCACAAGCAAGATCCTTGAGGAATACTGGATATAAATGTGCATAAATTTATTTTTCATTCGCATCTTCTACATATCCATCCAGGTCATTATTAAACTCCCCTTCTGCTTCAAATCTATCGAGCGCATTTGATATCTGGCAGAGTTCATCTTCAAGCGCCATCAAGCATTGATCATCCTCAGGAAACGGCGTTATGCATATTCTGATTGCATTTATGCTTCTCATAAAATCCCACACGCCCAATCCATGATGGAAAACATCCTTTTCTACTTTCTTCTCTATGCTATGCAAATGCTGGTTGATTGCTTCAATCCACTCCAACTGCATTTCTATGTCAATCATCCTATCCTGACTGTCATAAATCTCATACAAAATGCATATGTTTATCACTGCCTCAATATTACGTCCTTCAAACAGAAACTTCAGAACTTCCTGAATAATCTGATTGTGCATCTTTCTAATAAAAATCACCTGTTGCTGAGGATTCTTGTATATCCAGGCCAGCTTCCTAAAGTCGCACTCATCCAGTCTAGATATGTCATCTGCTTCAAGCACCATTGCCCGGATGTTTAGGAGATCCAGTTTGATGTCATCCACAAGTGTCTCTTTCTCCTTAACCGGCATCTCGTAGGGTCATTCAACAACTTAATCAAATGCTATCCAATTGTTTATCTGTTATTCATGTATATCTTTATTTTATTGCAATTGCTTTACAGTTCTGCCTGCAATCTTTGAAATGTGCTCAGGCACCTTGTGCCTATTTTCCTCAAGAAAGTCTACTACAATACCCATCCTCTCAAAATCTTCACGTGAATAAATACTATATATCTTCTGTCCAGTGCAGTTTCTGTTAACTCTGCCAGCTCTATGCACAAACTGTGTCTTTGTGTCTGGAATGTCATAGTTAATAACACTTCTAACATTGCAAAAGTCAACGCCTCTGCTCAGGGAGTCTGTTGCAAACAAATACCAAATCTTCTTCATGCGGAAGTCATCAATAATGCTCATATCTGGTAAACAATGCTCTGTGCAACCAATATCTCCTTTGCACTTACTTTCTTTTTGTTGGCATTTGCATTCTGTATATACTGCACTTTTTTCAAGCATATTGCTGAGCATCTGTCCTGTTGCTTCATCTCTGACAAAAATTAATGCTGGTGATTCAACACCGTCAGCGATCAACTGCATCAAAGCAAGATGTTTTATGCTTCTGTTGGTTCCAAACACAAATTCATGATCAAAATATCTTTTTGACCATATGTGTATCTTAGTAACATTCGAAATCATATCCATCACTTCGGTAACATATTCGTTGATAGTTGCACTGAAGCAGCTGACATGTATTCTTCGAAGATCCACTGCCTTGAGAATCTGTCCAAACTGTTCAATCGAGTCTTTGCAGATTAGATAATCTGCTTCATCTATTACAAAATGCGTAACATCACTTATCTTTACATTATCAAGCATCTTCAATAATCCATCAGGTGTTATTACCAAAACCTTTGCATTTGTATGAACAAATTCATCTTCAATAATTTTGTGCACAGCAAGTATTTCCTCATCAATTATCCTGTTGCTCTTACACTGCAATACTTTTATTCCATTTGCATGTGTATAAACACCCTTTATGCGCATATCCTTGCATTTGATTTCATCCAGGCACATTAGCACCTGCTTCACAAGCACGGCACTAGGCACAATCACAATACCAAAGATACTCTTTTGCATCCCAAGCTCTACAAGTGGCAGGCAATAACTCAGTGTTTTACCACTACCTGTAAATGCTCTAACAATCACATTGATATCATTAAGAAAGTATGGAATTACAATCTTTTGAACCAAGAGAGGTGATTCAAATGGTAGTTTTGCTCTTAACGTTTCGAATCCATCAAGATGCGCAAGCTTCTCTCCATCAACTTCATAATCAACACATTCCTTTGGTGCTTTTTTCTGCCTCTTCTGTTGTATTCCTTTCAAGAGGATATCTTCTATCTGCATGGGGACTTAGCATCAGCATTTTTTGTGTAGTCTATGTGCATGAGATTCTTAGCGATACCCTTATGGGATTGTTCTTGCTAGTTGTTAGAGATAGTGAAAATACTGAGGTGGTGGAGCATGTTAGAAGCGCGCTTGATTGCGATGTAGTTGACAAAAGAATAGGCTACGATGGTATTATTGTTATTGGAGGTGATGGGAGTGTTCTGAGGGCAGTTTCATGTTATGATGATCCTCCTATTATTTATGCAGTCAACCGTGGAAAGGTTGGGTTTCTATGCCCAATCCCATATGACAAGCTGGATGTACTGTTATACAAGCTTGTGAGTGGAGAACAGATCAGCATGAAACAATCCATAAGGTTGTGTTTTGTAGGGAAAAGACACTTTCTGAATGAGGCAATAATAAGATCACAGGTGCCACGACTGAATACATTTCGGATTTGCATAAACAGCGTGTCGTTTATACTAAGAGGAGATGCTGTGATTGTATCTACACGCACAGGAAGTAGTGGATACAATGCATCTGCAGATGGACCGTTACTTCTTATGGATGGGATTGTGATTAATGTTGTTGCACCAAATAGATGTGCATTCAGACCGATTGTGTGTAGTATTGAAAGCAAGATTAGTATTGAGATTGATTCGGATCCTCAGGTCATCCTTGATGGAATAGTGTATGAAGAGGCAGGAAGTCATGAGAGAATGTTTGACATATTTTATAATGGGTCTATGGTGAGGTTTGGGTATCTGAATGATTATGATGAGTCTAGGCAGATTGAAGGGTTGTTTATGCTAAATGCAGGACCTGTGTTAAGCTTGGAATAGGCCAGGTACACAGAGGTTTGAAAATGAAACAATTGCAGTAGCCCTTGATGGGATTTGAAGAGCAGCTAGCGGTGTTTTCCCCGGATGGAAGGCTGATACAGGTTGAGTATGCACAACAGGCAAGCGAGCAAGGATCTCTTGTTGTGTTTGCAGTGGGGTCTGAAGAGATTGTGGTAAGTCTTGAAAGGAAGACAGGGAATCGGCTGCTTATTGAGGAGCCAAAGATGTTTATGATCAACGAGGCACAGGGGATATGGATGAGCTATTCTGGATTCAAGCCTGATGCGTATCTGGTGATGAATGTTGCTCGAATGATTTGTACTTCATACAAGAGTAGCACCGGAGAGGATATTACAATTGACCAGCTTGCAAGAAGAGTTGGAGAGTATAAACAGAGATATACTGTTGTGTATCATCAGAGGCCGTTTGGAGTAAGGACTGTGTTGTTTGGATTGAGTGCCAAGCCAATTGCGTATGTGATTGAACCTGATGGTAACTTTTCTGAGTTTTACTGTGGAGCGATTGGACAGAAGAGCCAGAAGGTATGTGAGTATCTTGAGAAGGAAGAACGAAGTGATCTTGTCAGACTCACCATTCTTGGATTAATGGAGGTAGTGCAGTCTGATCCAAACAAGATATCCACATTTGTAATAAGCAAGGAAGAATGTAAGCGAGTTGAATGTTCTGTGATTATGAGTGTGATTGATTCGTCTGTAGACCAATAAATGATGTTTTCTGTGACTTGATGTTGGAGATGAAACAATGTGTAACAGTGAAGATTGGATGAATGTTTGTTTCTCTTTGTGATGTGTGCCAGGCGCTGTGCAATGATGTATGTACTCTTGCTGATGGAGTATGGAGTGTTTTGTCGAGAGAGGGTTGCTATAAGGTCTGTGAGCAGTGGTAAGTATTTGAGCCCTTTGACCTTAGAATTAGAGAATGAAGGTATAGGCTCAGTGATAGAGGACTATGCATTTGAGTGGAGATTGAATAATCGAACAAATGGATTTAATCTTGGGACAGATAAAGGAGATATTGGAATTGATTTAAGTAGTGGAAATTTAGTGTATGATGAGTCAGTAGATAAAGTACCTGATCATGGATTTTACTTTAAGAATCCCCCGAGATGTAAAAACATGATAGGATACAACTCATTGTGTATGCAGGAAATAAACGGGGAAGTAAAGTTTTCAGAATGCCCATCACCTGATAGTACGCCTGATAACTCACCTGATAGCTTCCTGTTCGTTGTAAAGACATTCAAGAACTTTCCAGGGCGTACTGATGCAGAATATGTATCAGATCAAGTAAGCACACAGGATATGGAAGCAGATTCAATAGCTAGGAATGCAAACAATACAAATGTTTATAGAGAAAGTATTATGGACAGTGACATACAAAGCGGTGTAGATACAGACTTATACGACCGTAGGCAAGTAGATAATATGATTGATTATAAGGATGATGGTGCATACATGGACAGTAAACCATCAGTCACAGCCACAAATCGGAAGATACAAGACAAGTGTAATAGTCAATATGTGTTTTTAATGAGTATTTTTCAAGAGATAATACGAAATATTGCTATTGCTATTGAATCACAAAATAATGTATGACAATCAGGAAGTGGTTTATGAAAGTCTTTCAGTACTGAGCATGATATAGAAAATGCCAAATACTATTTATTCCCATATCTGTACATTTCCAAGTAGGTTTCCTGATGCAAGATTCGATATGCTCCCGTCTATCCAATCTATTGAAGTGCATGGATCTCCTCGAACTCCAATGGATGTGATTTGATGCGAAGTGCATTCAACAAAGTTTATAAAGCCGTCTTCACTACCATAACATATAAAGGTACCATCTTCTGAAGCTTTTGGTACTGTTGAGCATCTATTTGTAATCGGAATCCGCATTTGCTGAGCTTCCTGTACATCTGTACTTATGCAATCCTGTTTGCTTGTTTTTTCAACACAGCTTAAACCTGATTGTGCATTGAATATATCTATATAATTACTGCAAGCCACCAAAAACATGCCTCTACTTGAGTCAAACTCAATAAATGAATATTCTCCAGAATGAATTCTGAAATACTTATAATTACGGAGATCAATCTGATGCAGTTGTCCATTTCTTGTTATGGCCAGCAGTGTGTTTCTCTGCTCATCGAGCGCAAGATCAGATATAGAAAATTGATTGAATCTGTCATTTTGAATGTTTTCATCATGCACATTGATTTGATTCTCAACTGTTTTACTGCGCATATCCAAAGTTCGGACTCCTCCATCTAGCCCTGCTGCAAGTAAAAGATTGCCTGATGATTGATTGGCCTGGCATGTGAGGGGAACACTTAAATCTATTACTGAGTCACACCGGCCATTTTCGACTTGCCATCGTTTGAGAAATCCATCAAATGACACTGTGGTGAATCTCGATTCATCAGTGTCCAGCACTACTGATGATACAGCCTTGCTATGTCCCATGTATGTCTTCACGAGCTCGTTGTTTCTTAAGTTGTACAGATGTACCTTTCCATCCAAACTTGACGAGACAAGCAGCTTGTGCTTCTTTAAAAGAACGCATGATGTTACTGTATCTTTGTGCTCGTTGAACAATGCAGTATTGCGGTTTGGAATGACAAACTTAGACATTGGTGTTCTTATCAATGCAGGATCGTTGATTGATAATGCATACATGCTTCTTGAGCGCTCCATTCCTTGTACAAGGCAGTGTTTGTTGACTATTTTCTTGAGACATTGTTCTTCACGTGCATATCTTGGCGTATTTCTGCTTTCATGCATGCCTACAAACCCACGCCAAGGCCCATTGAATGCACCTATCTCTGATGCATCACCGAATGGGTTTCTTTGCGCCTTTGCCTGTTTATGCGAATCTTTTTTTACCTTCTTTGTGATTTTGTCTGTTTCTAGGCCATCCATGAAGGTGTTGAATGCATTAGTTTTAGCAATCCCTTGGATGGAGGTTCTGACACTCAGTAACTGCGTGCTAAAGTCTGATGCATCTGCAGACACCATGGTCAAGATATCTAAGGACGGTATTGCAATAAAGACCAAGGATAAGACGCATGTGATGACAGGGGACGAGATAAGGGATGCAGAGCTGTTTTATGGTGCAAGGAAGATGACAATGAGGATTTTTGGGAATTGTGTGTATGAGATTGGTGGAGTGGACCAGAACTATACTGAAGAGCTGAAAAGGGCATTTTCACAACACTTTAAGATAAACCTGTATATCAAAGAGCTTGAGATTGCAAATGTTCTGAGTGGAGAGCTTGGGATCAACAGTCGCAATGCATTGGAGTTTAGGAGTAAGAAGACAATATTTGATGTGCCAGTAGATGATATTGAGGGTGTGGTAGATGTTAGGAACGAACTGTGTATTTCGTTGAAGGGCATGGAGATTCGGTTTGCCTGTGACAACAGGACAGTGGAGGAGATAAAGAGAAGTTGCAGTTCTATGATTGATGATGAAATATTGAAGATTGAAGGGCTGTCTCTGTGCTATCCACGAGGAAAGTTTGGATTTGTATTTTTCCATGAGTATTTCAGGATGGTTGGAAGTAGCTATGAGCACAAGATAGCATATAAAGGGATCAAGTCATTGCATGTACTTGAGAAGGGACATGTAAACGACGGAGAGAAGTATGTTGTGATTGGAGTTGATCCATGTATCAGGCAGGGACAGACTATGTATGAGTATGTGGCGCTGTCATTTGATGAGAGTGAAGAAGAAGTAAATGCGAATGACACTAGACTAAAGAAGGAGTATTCTGGAATGCTTTCTGATATTTTTGTTGAAATAATGCAAGCGTTATGTGTGATAAGACCAATAAGAAGTGTATTTGAAGCTAAGGATGGTAGTAGGAGCTTGAGATGTGCGACGAAGGCATATGAGGGCCAGCTTTATCCGCTTGATGATTGTGTGATTTTTCTCCCTAAGGTGTTTAGACTAGACCTGAATGTGATGACGATGGTTGAGTTTAGTAGAATCAACCTTAGCACAATGCAGGCGAAGACATTTGATATGACGATTTTTTGTGACAAGGCATACATATTCAACGGATTGGCGAAGGATGAGTTTGGAGGGCTTGAGCAGTATTTCCATGAGAAAGGAATAAAGGCAAGAAGCGAGGTGATTGATGATGCGATAAGTTCTGAACATGAGTCTGAGGAGTACGAAGATGACAGTATTATTGTTGATTCTGATGAATGAAGTATATTGAGTATATGGTGTTTGGTATTCTTTGTTAAGTAGGTATGGTTAGTGTATGAATGTAGCAGCTTGAAGTAAATAGCAAGATGAAACAATATGTATGTATTGAATATAATGCAATGGTGAGCGATAAACAATGCGCTTTTTAGAGTTTATAGTGTGTTTTGTTACGATTTGTAGAGGAGAGGGAAGTGAGGTGCGAACATCTACTAAGAGTAGTATTGAGATAGAGCAGGGTGACGCCTTGCTTAACAGCATTTCTGCAAGTAATCGATTGTTTAGCAACCTGATGAAATCGAAATTTAGTTTTAGCATATCCTGATATGATTGAACAGTAGTTGAGTATCATTTGATTATATCATGAACAGTAGTTGAATATCACCTGGGAATCATTTGATTATGATTGAACAGTAGTTGAGTTTATATCTTGAATATATTTGAATATCATCTGAGAATCATTTGAATATCACTTGGGAATGATTTGAATATGTTTCCAAACATTCTTTAAATTATTTAGAGACGAACTAGTTATGCTGATGTATTAATGACTTGTAAACGCAGGTTTAAGATGAATTTTTTACTGCCCATGGAAATGGTAAGTGATAAAGGCAATCTGAAGAATTGTGGAGCAAGCTAACTTTTAGGGAAAAGGAACAAAGAAGGTTGGGATATCTGGATGTTTTGGAGCAAGATACGGGTCTACGCTGCGTAAGAGGATGAAAAGCGTGCTTGAGATACAGAAGGCGAAGCATAAGTGTAATGCATGTGGAAAGAGCACTCTGAAGAGGATGGCAGTTGGAATATGGGAGTGCAAGTTTTGCAAGCGCAAGTTTGCAGGAGGGGCATATGCTACAACTACACCGGCAGGAAAGATTTTTGGCAGCATGAATAAGCAACATGCAAAATAAAATGATTTTCGGATATGAATTTTTGGTTTGTGAAAGTGAGGATTTTTAATATTGAGCCATGGTGAATGACTTGTGTACAATAACTGTATGTGAATGCCTCGCAGTTAGAATGTGTTTGATTATGTTTGTGGTAGTAATTGTCTGATGCACTCTGATACAGTTGCAGATTGTTTGAGAATATAAATACTGTTTAGAAGGATGAGAACATGTTTTTCAAGCTGCTTTGGATAAGTTTTTTTATCGGGAAATACTTAGCTGCAGTATGTGATAAAGGCAGCAAGCGTGCTTTCAATATCAAGGATGATGGAGTGATGTTGCTGAATATAATGCACAGGAAGCATCCACTTATGATTCTTGGAACACATCATGAGGATGACCGGAAACATTTTGTGGCAATGCTTACAGAGATATCTGATTCCACTATAGAAAACCAGGTTTTCAATCTTGCATATCAGGCCACATCAAAAAACATATGGTTGAGGCTGAAAAAGGATCCGTGCATTACTGTTACAAAATCCGGTTCATCTCTGGAAGGAGTGAAACAAGACGACGAAGCATCGTCTTCGCTGTTCCTATATAACACAACAAACGATCACACGCAGTTCCAAATCGTATCAGATGATTTGTGCCTTACAGTAGTAGACAACCCGGATGAACCATATACTTATGATGGCATAAATGGAATGAAGCTTTATTTTAATCCATGTGATGTCGATAACAAGAAACAGATATTCACAATCGTATCTTCATTGAGAGGCTCTATCTACTTGCATCCAGAATTGGAGAAAGATACACGTTTGGTTAAGAAAGCAGCCAACGGAGAAGACATGACGAAACGAATAGTGAAGTATGTTGAAATAAACAAACTAAAAGCAGGCTTTGAGTATACAAATGGCTATAGCATGATTTATATGAAATAGAATGTGATATGTTATCACAATGTTTTCTACTTGAATTATATTCAGAAATCAGTTTATTTGTTAAGCAATGCATAGAAGTATTTATCTGCTACAGCTCAGTGCCAATCTTACTAGAACCTTCACAATAAAAACATATTACTTTTTATTCATATAAAAATCTCTCAGGAACAATTACATTAGATCTTTTAATATCTGTGTTATCATATAATCAACCAAGTAAACATTTTGATGCAATTACTCATATCTATGTATTGAGTGCAAAATGTATGCTGCTAATTAAAGCACCATTTAGTGGTTGATACATGCCAGCTCATCTATACAACGGTTGTTATTGATAATGGATAAGAATTAGTGATTGTGCTTTGTATCTGGGTATTGCTATCAGTTTCATACAGAGAAATAAATTTTTTAAGCACAGGAAACTCATTTAAGCTAAATGTTTTCATATCATTAAGGCTCTTGATGTCTTGAATTCTCATGTCTGCCAAGTTATTGTAGTGCTTCAAATCATTTTGATAGTAATTCGACTCGTTCAATGACTCACTGCTGCTGTTGCTTTCATTTTCATTGCAGACATCCGATGCCGAGATAATCGACGGAAGAACATTTTTGTTCACACATCTGTGAGGTTTTGCATTTTTTATTGGTTCGTTGATGATTGTTATCGCCTGCTCATCAATTGTCTTTGTCACCTGGACCAAAACAGTCGATATAGAAGTCGATGTCAAAACAGAGGTCGATATTAAAACAGAGGTCGATACAGTTACAGGGATAGGAGATGACATGCTATCGCTATATGTGTTTATACTGCTGGTTGTTGTGCTATTAACAGACTTTGGCATATCAGAAGCCATTATTACAATACTAGGCTCCAACAACTCTTTAATGTCATCTGAATCTGAGGAATCTGGCAACGACTTCATCTTTTTAAACATTGTTGGCTCATGTGAACTATCATCCTCAGCGTATTTAGAATAGTAGTTGTCGTTTCGGTCATATGCTAAGTCCGATGAACTATCTGAATAATAACGACTGCTCATCTTATTTGCACGTCTGGTATACTTTTCATAGCGACGACGATCTGAATAAGGTTCATCCTCAAAAACAAAAATCTGCCTGCTGTATTCAATCCTACATTCAGAGATGCTTAGAATACTATTGTCAAATAGTGTTAGGCACTCATCATCAACATCATCAGGCATAATATTGTATCCATTGACGCCTTCCACTCTTTTTAGATTCCATTCAAATGCCTGGTTTTGTACAACTAACCTCTTCCTCTTCCCACCTAAATATCCTAGAAACAGTGGCTCTTTGGAATCCGAGGATGTGATCACAATGATGTTTTCGTTTCCATACTGCTGCTTGTCAATACTTTTGATGTAAAATATTACTTTCTTATGGGTCTTCTTAGAATCTAGCTCGATCATATTACCAATAACTTTGAGGATGTCATCATCTCCAAGCGGCCGCATCATTTCGGTGTACTCTTCATACATTGCATTACATAAACCATGTCCAAGCAACAAATGCATTACCCAGACAAGGAGTCTCATGCTCCACTTCCACCCACTACATTTATCAACGGTGATGAAACATGGTCTTGAATTGAAACACTAATCGTGCTGTTTATGCAACCAAATACAAAACCATTCTTCCCCAATCTGATCACTCGTCAGTCGTTACGTTTTCGCTTATAAAATTCTTCACATCACAATAGAATCCCTGCTGTATATCAGGTGGTAGATTATCAACAACAAACTTATGCAGCATTTCAAATACTTCGTTTATGTTTATCGCATCATGCATCTTTGCATAAACTGCATTGTCAAGAAACTCATTAATCTGCTTATCAAACCCGTGATTTTTGATATGCAACTCAAGTGCCTCAACAAGCACTTCTTTGCATTCATCGCTCCGTAGTGATTTATTTGCGCCCATTCAAAGTAAGGGAGTTGTGCTATTCAAATCAATTCGGTGCATTGGCCTTATGGTCGTTCTTAAGCAAGAAGAAGTGGCTCCTGAGTGCTTGAAGTACTTGCCCAGCAATTACAACTTTGAGGTTGGCAAGACTCTCAGAACAATCAAAAGACTAAATGCAAAGAAAATAACGCTGCAATTTCCTGATGGTCTGCTCAAGTATGCACTGGTAATAATTGACATAATAGAAAGATACACGGGTGCTGAGTGTGTTATTCTGAACGATGTTGTGTATGGCGGATGCTGCATAGACGATAAGAATGTCAAGTCAGATCTTCTGATTCACTATGGGCATTCATGCTTGGTTCCCATAAGCGAGATGGACACCAAGGTGCTGTATGTGTTTGTAGACATCAAAATAGATGTTGAGCATGCTGCAGAGATTATCAGAACAAATATTCCTGGCAGAATTGCAATAATAGGAACGATACAGTTCAATTCAAGCATTCATAGGTTGCAGAAGGCTCTTGAGAAGGAGAGCAAACCAGGTGCATTGCCACAGGTCAAGCCATTGAGTGGAGGAGAAGTTCTTGGATGCACATCTCCCAGAATAAATGGTGTGTCTGCTGTGGTATCTATTGGAGATGGTAGATTCCACTTAGAAAGCGCAATGATTCAGAATCCACACCTCGACTTCTACAAATACTGCCCTTTCAGTAGGATAATGACAAGAGAGTTCTATGATTATGAAGCCATGAAAAGAATCAGGAAGGAGGAGATTAGAAAGGCATTCCAAGGAAAGTCGTTTGGTGTGATTCTTGGAACCTTAGGAAGACAAGGCAGCAGGAAAATACTCAAGAATATGATTGAAAGGCTAAAACAATACGATATTTATTTGATTATGCTCCAGGAAATCAAACAGAAGCACTTGGATAGATACAACTTCATAGACAGCTTTGTGCAAATATCATGCCCAAGACTTAGCATAGATTGGGGAACGACATTTAAGAAACCGCTTCTGAATCCATTCGAAGTATTTTACACTGGCGGTGAATATCTTATGGACTACTATTCGCAAGACAACAAAGCAGAGTGGAATAACTACAGCTGATGATTTCCATGGAAATTGCAACAAAATTGTATGAAGCATTATACAGATATTATTCCTAATTTATTACATCGTTCTATGGCTTCATAAGTGAATATGCTTCTTGCTTCAGAGTTACAAACTCAGACCTCAAAGACTCGATACTTTGATTGTTATCATGCAAATTAATGACCGTTTCAATTTTTTGCATAATTCTTGAGATAATCTCGTTTACTTGCTTCTTCTTGTAGCTACATTGCATTACTTTTGCAAGGATCTTTGTGATTTCAAGATCATGTGCTTCATCAAGCTTTTTCATTCAGGGTTGATCTGAATGTCTGTTTTGTGCATTCATTCTTTTATGTTCTATATGAGTTTGCACTTACACTTCGCTTCTTCACAATGCCTGATCGACCGCATTCATCATCATTATCATAGTTTGCATTGACATTATGCATAGAGCTGCTGCTAAGTGATGTGTAACGTGCCAACTCTTCGTTCTTCCTCTTTGATTTGATGAATGTTTGTATCACTGACCTATCGAGTTTCTGGTACTTCATTGCATATCCAAGTCCTACTCTTCGTTGTAGAAACTCTTTTGAAATGTCATTTGTGGCAAATCTTGTGTTAAGTTGCAACAGTCTCAATAAACTTTCCATTGCAGGCAGGGTGCTACATATTGCATATAATCGCATAATTTCCTAAGCAAACGCGTGAAGTAATCAACTGCTGCATCAATAAACTAAAGTCAAACATTTTATTTCTGCTTGTCCACAACAACCCTATAGTAAACAGACTCCCCTGCAGTCTTTGACCTTCTTATGATCTCCATGATGTCTCCCTGCTTTGCTCCAAAATATCTAGCAATCACATCACTCTTCTGGATCCTAGGAAGATCTTGTGGGCCAAGCTTCAGACTCTTCAGGACAGCTTCTTGCTCCTCTCTCGACAGGATCCTGTGTGGAGGAACCCATGCATGCTTTGTCTTATTGAACACAAGCTCCTCAACCAAAAAAACCTCAATCACAAGCCGAGGTATCAGCAATATCATAGACATCACTGTTGGACTTGGCATTTGTGCAACCACAAGAATCAGATGGAGTATCCCATCTTTTTCATATTGTGACACCAGCACCTCAAAAGCCTTCTTACCCATCTTTTCATCTTCTCCAAAGTGAATTGCAACTGGCTTATTTCCATCAACGGCCGTGAAGTTCATTGTGGATCGCTTTGTAAGAGCAAACGGATACTTCTCATAAAACTCAGCAACCTCCATTATCTCCTGTGTAGTGCTGTACCCTCTGTCTCTTGCCATTTCTATTGTTGTGTTTCTACTTAAGCACAGAGCTCGTATATCGCATGCCATGAAATGCCTGGGGATTCATTTTGTACATTTCATACTGCTGTATTTGCCTCCCATGTACTTTGAGGATGTTGCAGGGCATGAGGGCGAAGCTGCTTCTGTGATTGGCAAATTTGAACGTCTTGAAGATGGAGCGATTGTGTTGAAATTCAAGGACAAAGAGGTTTATGTCAAGCATTCTAATGTGGACTCATATAGGTCAGGATTTGTACTTGTGTGTGGAACTATAGAAAACGGAATGTTAAAGGAAAGCAGTGTACATCCAATAGGAAGTGAATTTGATGCCGATATGTACCATCGGTTTATCAATGTTGCATCAAAGTATCCAGGAATGTTCTAATAAAATATTTGAATCTGTTTGAGTTAGTTTCCCAAAGTATTCTTGAGGTTCTCATAGCATTCAATTAGTAAGAGATCAAATAAATGAACTGCAAAGCCTTCCATTGTGCATGATCCAAAACTATTAAATGCTATATCAATAAAAATATATTGAAATATTAAGCATGCATTATTTGATCAACTCGATTATATATAATACCATGATGCTTCATATAGAGGATCAATAAACTTCAGACTCAAGTTATACAAGATACATTCTAATACACATCGCAACACATCTTTAGAAACTTAGCAAACGAATACTCATGCACAAATAAAAAATTCAAAGTAGACCAATTTATTTCTCAGATGGCTTACCACCTGCCATAAACTTCTGCATCAAGCTTGCGCCAATGTTCTTGAACCCACGAACAATCTTGGTCTTCTGCACATTCATCTTCTCGACTACATACTGAGCCTCTTTTCCAAGGAACTCCCTGCTAGGGATGGTCCACTTGACATCTCTTGGATTGATGCATCTTTTGATCAGTCTCCTCTCCTTGTTAGAAGCCGTCAAGATCACCTTTCCATCATTCATAATCTTGAACATGCCAGATCCTTTAGGTATGCTTCGTCCAGAATACGTTGATACGCCTTGGTTCATATTTAAGGGAGTGTTTTTTGAAAAAATATCATGCAGCAGGATGCTCGTGTTTATACATCCATCAAGCACAAAATGAAACAAACAGCCACTGATGTTTCAAAAGCAGCCCCTTTGCAATCTATCCACACATCAACAATACACAATTTAAAACGCAATATTTATTAATACTCAGGCTCATTAATATCCATCCACTCGGGACTCATTCTGTCCGATGCTTCCAAGAACATCTACAGCGAAACTATCGTATGTATCGGATAGTTAAGTCCTGGAATACCTAATCTTAATATCCTTGCATAGTGGATTGTCTTTACATTATGGATTGCATTTGGATCATTTTGTTTCTTCTCACTAATAAGTATGTAATCTCTCTGATGGTCTGTTTGTATGTCGGAGGGATTTATCATTGTGAATCGCTCCTCGTTCTTGGAATTTATGTCCTTGTCAAGCGGGTTGATGTAGTTATTCTCGATAACTTGCTTGAGTCTATCAGAGGCAACATTGATCCTTCCCATGTAAAACACCGGTCTTGCGCTAATTGTGGGATCTACGTGAATGTCACGCAGGATGTTTGCCATTTTGACGTCGATCTTTTCTTCGTAGGCATTATACAGGTCGAGATTGATCACCGTGAACCACTGTTTGGTGGCGAGTGTCTCAAACACTGCCCAACTTGCATAGATAATCTTGCTCTGTTCCGGGTTTCTGTAGTATCCATTCGAGATTTTCCTAACATGCTGTGTATCATAGATTATCGGAAGATATAATTTTGGACTCTCCAGAACATTTATCGATCCCTGATCATCATTCAGGATTCCATAGTGCCCAAGCAACTTTGTGCTCAGCGCATCAATCTCTTTCTTCCTGATTGATTGCAGTGTCATGACTGATGGATGCGATGAATCCAGAAGGCCTAATACAAAATCCTGAAGTCCATCACGACTTGAATCGGTCGCACTCTCCATGTTGAAACTAATTATACTAAGATTTCCGAATCCTTTGTGATCTCTTTTGTGGTTGTGATCATTTGCGTATCCTTTCAGGTCCGACATTGGGATGCTTGGACTCAGCAGACTATCGAATTTACTAGGTCCGAATCCCTCGATATTACTACTCAGGTCATTTGGCATACCTGCTTCCTTTGCTACAACTGCTGCAATTGAAATAATAACAGATAGCATCAGCATCTACTCACGGATGCCTGTTTTGTTTTTATCTGTTCACAGACACGAAACATGTTTGATCCACAAAGAAACAACTCAGCGTTTCAGACTCATAAATCAGTGTTTAAATCCATGTGTGCATTGAATGTTACACTTGAACATGAAGAGATGCATTGCAACCGCCAATCAATGCGCTTGAATTATTGCAGAATAATAATACATTCAATGCATATACAGCAGCTTTTAAAGTATACATCAAGCAGCGCAAAGCACCCTTGATATGCCTGTTATTATCCTAATAGGAGATGCACATAGATATCTTGAAAAGCTGAAGTCATGCATATCTGAGTACTTCAACGTTGTTCACTTGAACAATGAGTTCAGGGCAATCCGAAGCGAGCTGAGCAACATGGATCCGCATACAGTCTATATCGTACAGAATTGCACCATGAAACCACAGAGATACGAAATATATTGCTTGGCCAAACGAAATGAAACATCTTATTGTATACTCACAGATACCGAGCTTTCAACTTCAAAACACGACATGCCATCGTTCGTCATAACTGAAGAATTACCTATTGAAGACATTCTCAATAAGCTTAGAGAAAACCTGCACTGCAACGCTGCACACAAGAAAAAAATAACCGGCTCAAATTATCTAATGTATTTCAAACAAATAATAAACAAAGTTAATCAAGGTATGCAGAATTCTTCAGGTACAGTATCTGTGCTTAAGGAGTGCGAGGACATGCTTTTGAGAACCATAAAACTCAATCCAATCAGTCTAGAAGATCTTGAAGATGCATACCGCGATCTTGTCACTAGTGAAATGAAAAGTAGAGGACTTGCTTGATAACATAACTGCTATTATATAGTAAAATCAAATTGGTCAACAGCACCCAATATCTGATGTAATAAATGAAATTATTCTTAAAGCATATTTATTGTAGATATATTTACAGAACATATGCTTTGCAAATCATATGGATTTACTTGTATCCTGGATCAATTGTTGGCATTGATATTATCATGTTTGTATAAGCATGTGCAACATCAATTACCTATTCTGCTCCTATGTGCCTATTTCATCAAGTACATTAGAAATGCCTCATAAAATCAATTAGAATGTCCTCAGCTAATGTTCGACTTGGCGTATTAGACAAGAATCCAAGATGCCCTCCTTTGTGCGTCACCACAAGTAATATGTTTTCATTCTTTATACACACATCCTTATCAATTGAAAATGCAGGAACAACAGGATCATCATATGTATTCAGAATGATAAATGGAACCGATATCCCGTGAATGTATTTTCCACCTGACTCATTCTCGTAGTAATGGTCCACATCATCTATTCCAAAGATCTTCTTTGTCACCAGCATGTCTATCTGCTGTAAACTTCTACACTTCTTGACTGTTTCGAAGTCGTATCCTGCATTCTTAAATGCATCTCTGTTTCTTTTCATATATCTAATAAAGTTCCTGGCAAGCATCCAGTTAAAAAACCTGGTATATGGATTCTTCAGAAAATGTCTTCCGATCTTGAAAAAGTCAAAAGGAAGACAAACTGCCCCTCCCTTGATAACTCTCGGGTCCAGCTCACCCTCTCCAAACAACTTAGTCACCCAATTTGCACCCATGCTGAATCCAAACACCTCAAGTGTTCCGCTGTAGTTATCTAGTACAAACTTGACTGCCTCCTTCAGGTCCTCCGTCCATCCAATGTGAAAAAATACTGCATTTTTCAATCCTGATTTTGTACCTCGTGCATTAAAACAAAACACTCGATATCCTTCCTTTACCAGGTGTGCAGACATCCATTGCATATATGTAGAGTCTCCAGATCCATTGAACCCATGGACCAGCAACACATTCTTCTGTGTCTCCTTGTTCTTCTCAGCTATATCAAGCACAATTGATCCATTATTTTTTGCCTCTATCACAACCATTGCTCTTGGATGGATTGCTGGCCTTCTGAATAGCTGTAGAACAGTTTGAACAACTCCAAATGGCGCAAAAATCAATGGATAATAGCTCTTATGCAGACTATTCATCTTGTATACACTTTCCATTCTTTTTCCTCCATAAAATACATCAGGTTTGCGCACACACCTTCCAAAGTAGAACATCAGGTACAGAACAACCAAGCGCACCGCATTGTTCCTTGCAAGCACTTCAAAAACTCTACACATAATTTCGTACATCACAATACTCATAGGGATCCCTCTGTATAATCAAAAACAAATAATATTATATCCAATCACTGCTTGTCAAATAAAGCAAATATCTACAAATCAATCTTCCTAGGTATTAGACTATTATTGATCATAATCATGTCTTAGTTCTAATTCACAGGGCCGCCCTTGCTTGTCATAAACATCCTTTCAATCTCATTTTCACACTCATCCATGACTCTATAATCACACATTATGTATTTCCCATAGTTTACTCCCTTCAATGAATAAACACATTCAGCTATCCAGCCAGGTTGTATAACAAGACACTCAAATCGCTTTGCCAGATCTTCAACATCATCCCTGGATTGCGAGACAATACAATCCAAACCATTTCCAGAAACACCCACAATGCCTCCATGCATTTCAATCATCTTTGTCAGCCATTGCTTGTTTGTAGTCTCAGCAACAAAGATTCTCTTTCCATCAAAAACCTTTTTCCTGTATTTCCTTAGTATTTTCTTTACATTACCACGCATACTAGAGAAGTATCTTTTATGTATTCGTTTCAATATTTGAGTGATCTTCAGAAGCTCGTCGTCAAGAGATCTTGAATTCTCGTTGCGTTTATATCCACTTGGTTCGGGTGCTATATCTTGTTTATCCTCTCCTGTTTGTAAAGCGCTGCTCGTTGTTATTCCCAATGCGATTTCCTCCAGCTTCTCAATAACTTGATTATCTGCTATTTTATCCACTCTTTTCCTCTTACACTCAATCACATCAAGCCCTGTCTCTCTCTGTATCTTCTTCCTCAGTCTTAGTGGATCGTTGATGTCTACACAATTGAAATACCAAAACGGCCTTACAAGAAGTAGGTTTTCACAAAAGTCCCAAACATCAGCCCTGTCATCAAGAATCACAATGTTCTTGTGCTTCGATGGAAACATCCTACCCAGGCTCTTGACCAGCATCCCTTGATTTTCATCCCTTGTGATGATTCTGTCGTGGAAGTAAAGACCTTTTGGATCAATAATCGCAACAATCCTTTGCGCATATGCTCGTGTGCCCATTGTATACACATGAATCTCATATATCGTCGATATCTCCTCGAGCATATCCTGTAGATTAGGCCTCAGCTTTACAAAGTATGTGCATCTGTCCATCACAAAGCTCTCTAGTCCAGACTGTGGTGGAGCACTACATGCATCATGTATCACTGTGTGTAATATTGTCTGATCAAGATCCAGAACAAGAATTAGCTTTCTTGTGCGCTTCAGTTCCTTCATTCGTGCTCTGTATGCAGAAACAGCATGCTTGTGTGTAATCTGAACGTCGCATGTGGTGTATAACGCACAGAACAAGCTTTCTTCCTCAGAAATCTCTGCGCCGCACACACCACACAAATTGCCCAGTCTAACAGAATGGTTACACACAACCATTCCGAAACAAAAGGACGGTCAAACAATAAATATATAAGCAAATATTAGAGTATGACATGAACATCTATAGATACGCACTCGTCTGAGTGGAGCAAGGCCCATACTGTAACGTAGTCAGGATGGCCGAGTGGTCTAAGGCGATACGTTCAGGTCGTATTCTCGCGAGAGGCACGGGTTCGAATCCCGTTTCTGACATTTTGGAACATAGCAAACTCTTGCTTTTTATTGCAGATTCATAACTAATCTACACCAATACGATTATGTTCTATAGTATATTTATACAAACCCGATTTTATAGGATCTGCTACATCTTTGATAACACATTGTCGATCCATGTCCCCAATGATTCTTTTTCTTCTCATAGATCTCCACAAGGACGACTGGGAAATGACAACACGCGACCTGTTTGCTGATGTGATGATCTTCCTGAATGCATACCAGAAATCATCTAGAGAAAATAGAATAATTGTCGTTAGTTCAAGACGCGTAATCTTTGACACACTCAAGGATGACATTTCTGATATATACTCCATAACCACTCTTGGGACAAGATACAGTGTGAACGACCTTGGATATGCACTGTGCTTGCATAGAAGCAAAGAATCACAAATAGTCATTTTTACACTTAGAGAAGAGCACAAGGACGAATATCTGAGATACATCAAATGCATGTTTGCTGCACAGCGGTTCAGAGTCAAGATAAATGCATTCTCACTGGTGGAGAATAAAACAATCCTTCAATGCTGTGCATCCACAGGTGGTGAATATTTCTCTAATGAAGCGCAATGCCTGAGATCTTTACTGTCTCTGTTAGGAACAAAAAAATCTCTGCAACCTCTTGAATTCACAGCCACTTGCTATTGTCATGGAAAACAGATTCTTCTTGGTCTTGTGTGCCCAATCTGCCTTTCTGTGTTCTGCAAGTTCATTCCTGTATGCAAGAAGTGCAAGAGCAAATTCAGTTTCATAAAAATCGAGGAGTAGATGTATTCATTCATGCTATTTATTTAATCATTGAGTATAATGCTGCTCTGTTTTTCTTTGCAACCTCCTTACTCTTTGCATACTTCATAACTATATCCTTTCTGAACTTTAGTGATTTAGTGGAAAAAAGCAGTGCAGGTGCACACTTCGAAACAAACATTGCCAGAAACTCCTCCACTTCCTCATCAAGGCACTTTCCTGTATCGTTCAATCTTTCAATAATGCATCTAACTATATATGCCTTCAGGCTTACGTTGGGCGTGACATCAAATAACTCCTTGATAGTTTCTTTGTTCAATGGATAATACTCCAAAAGCCTCTTCAATAGGAAGTAGAACTTATCCATCCGCACGAGCTGTATCTCTTCCCATTTATCAAGAACGTATTTGAAAACAAGCTTCCTCATTCTATGGTCTGTGTGTTGCAGAAGATCCATCACAAATCGCTTCTGCTCTGTAAACTTGGGAAGCTTCCATAGATAGTAGATGATCGATGGTACTATCTGTTCAATGACATCGTATTCAAGCAATCCATAATGCTCATAAATGCTCTTAATCATCATCGTATTTTCTTCTGCATCGTTAGATCTTATCCCTTCAATGATACGTTGGATGTCCATCAAGGGAGCTTCATTTCGTTCAATATTCATTTGCTATGAAAAAATTGTCCTGCTGAGCAATGCATCTGCTTCAAAGGTTCACATCTAGCGTCAAAAGACTTATGAACTATCCAAGGGGATTCAAACACACAATGGATACCGAAGAGGCAAAACTTATCCTCGACATCGAACACTCTGGACAGACAGTCATGCAGCGGTACCGCACACTTATCAAAATCAATCATCCAGATAGAGGTGGAAGCTCATATATAGCATCAAAAATCAACCAAGCAAAAGACTTGCTAATTGAGCAAACATTAAGACATCCATGACATAAAAATTACTTCAAATATATCGCTTTTATTATTATTGATTGCATTTCTTCTTCATCTCCGCTATCTTCCTTTCTTCTTCTTCTACCTGCTTCTCCAGCTCTTCTATTTCTTTCAAGTATGCACACCTTGCCTCGTCATTCATACTTTTGTATAATTAGCGCTATACTTATACAAGTAATTTTATTCACTCATCGGATTATACTTACACAAGTATTTTGGTCATTGACATATGCCAATGATCTTTGTTATTCATTCAACATTCACAAGTATTTTACTAATTGAATTTGCTGGAAACCTTTTCTATTAATTCAATTACGTAATAATCTTCTCACTTATTGGCTTATACTGCAAACCTTTTGTATTCATTCAAGGAAGGTATATACACACTTCACCATTTCGTTCTAATATGCCCTTCTCATCAAGTGTCCTTATCCCTTCCTCAAAAACTGCTCCATCATACTCAATGCACTCCGTATGTATTTTCTTTGCCTCTTCAACAAGACTTGCTATGGTCATTTGCTTACTCATCTTCAGAATCTTCGATATTAGCGACTGGTAATACACATTTCTATCAACCTCATGGTCAGGTTCATCCACTTCACTGGAATAAAGCTCACATATACTTCTTATTCGTATATCCTCACTATTTCCAAGTACATACTCCCCATTCATATTCAACACTAATCCTCCCTTAATCAACGACACCATCACATTCTTAATTATCTTGCTGCTCAATCTTGTCTCCTTCCTTACTAACTCTGCTTCTATCCTCTCGTATCGGTTAAACATATCAATCACTGCATACTGCAAAATATTCATCTCCAAATCTCTGTCTATCACCTCAACAACAACTTTTCCAAGATGCCATGCCCACTGCAGGCGCTTCCTCTCAAACTTGCCGTTATACACTCTCTTAATCATCTCAAGTTCATGAGGAATTGCTACTTCAACATCCTCACTACTTGGCCAGTATGCCTGCGTAAGTACCCACACAAACCTCTCCGCATCCTTATTATAACTCATAGATATCGCCACGTCCCCAATCATCGCTTCTGCCTTCCTCACAAAATCATGATTGCCCTTCCTCTTCATCAGTTGCACTAACTTTCTTTCCTCCTCAGGATTCGGCCTTCCACGCAACAATCGCTTACTAAGTCTATCAAGATACATCTCATAGAATCCCTGTTTGCTATCAATCATCTTAAAAAGTGTCCCAAACACCCGCCTTACAAACACTATCTTGCTATCTGTATCCATTCTTGGTCCAATCATAGCTTTGCTATCACTTACGCCTTCTTCTGCATTTCTGTGCATCACCAAAGGCTTCGTATTCAGAAAAACAAACACATTTTGCGGATCCTCAACCACAGAGTCACAGAAATCAAGCAACCTGCATTCTATACTTGGCCTCAACTTAGAACAAGCTACAGAGAGCTCACGCTTAAGCACCTGCAAGCATTCTTTATCCTCAAGATATCCAACATCAACCACATGTCTCAACATGCAGTAAAAAGTATACAGCGGCTCAACTCCTGTTCCATATCCATTAGCATTCTCTTCACACTTCTCATGTACATACTTTACAAGAACTTCCTTCAAAACTACATATGAAGACTTCAACCCACTCAGGTTCTCATACACCACAGACATCCTCTCCAAAAATACATCCCTGGCAAATCTCACACATCTATCACCAGCAGAAGACGGCGCTCCATGCAGCTCGTAGAAGTCATTCTCACACGATCCAATCACTCCTGATCCATTCATATCTGTCTCATCATTCACCATTCTTGCAATCTTGTCAACAGGAAGTTTGTACTGGCACAATATCCCATACACTTCCTCAAATATCCTTTCTTTATTGTTCATCACAAACACTTCCTCAAGTACACTCTCAACCTTAGGCCATGATTCCTCCAAAAACACTTTTTCTTGCATGCTCCTCTCATGGCATATCTTCTCATTTACATAGAAAGAATATTTTTCTACATCCATGCCCTGCTGCTTTGCCTCTTCTTCATACTTGCTTCTGATCTTCTGTATTGCATATTGCTCATATCTCTGGGTGTAGTAAAGAAGTGGCTGCTTCTGATCAGGTATTATCAATCTCATAGATTCAATTGCTTCCCTCACTTCTTCAGCTTTGCTGCGATTAACAAGCTCTGCCCCAAGCGTTGTGTGCTTGTATTTCATCGTCTGCTGCAAAATACATCTCTCCCATAACAAAAATCCAAGATCTCGAATCGTCCTTCCTCTCACACACTCATTCAGAAAGTCACTCATCTCATCAATTGCATAAACAATCTCCTTGAATTTCCGGAACATCTGGTTATATTCATGTACCCAATTATCTCTCCCAAAAATCTCTGTTCTCATCTCCCGTGCCTTCATGTAAATAAAGTCTCCTATCTTCCAATACAACTTGCTCTCAAACCTCATCGTGCATGAAGTGCACACTACATAAATCCAGTTATAAACCTCAATTGCATTACAATACATTCCTGTCCCAAGCTTTTCCATCTCTTTCTCAATCAATCCCCAAATCCTTGCAAACTCTTCATCATCCACAGGTTCCCTTCCAACATCCATCCCTCTTTGTTTGTTTACTGTCATCCTCAATTATCCAAGCAAATCTACATGTACCTCTGCACAACTCCATTAACAATCAACACATGAATTCACTACAACTTATCAACCGCCTCATGTAAAAGTGTTCTTAGCATCTCATTCTCCTGCTCTATCCTCTTCTCCTTATCTAACATCTTACAAACCTCATTCTCCAATTCAAGGTTCCTTTCTTCAAGTTCACTGAGCATTCTCATAAACCTTGTGGTGCATTCGGACTGCCTTCTATCGACACACTTCTCTCCATTTATAAACGCACTACTCCATGCATCTGCTCCTCGGTCATCTCGCATCCGTAGATTCATGTAAAACTCAATTGGTAGCAGCCCTTCATTCTCTTCACCAACATATACAGACTCCTTATCAACCACATCTGCAATTCCTGAATTGCAATTCTCCATATACATCCAGGGATCTTAACCACTCTTTTTTTACCCTTATGCAGATCTTAGTAGATACATTCAGGCTGTCAGCAATAGATAAAGATGGTAAGCTGTACTCAAATGTCTCAAGAGCACATATGGAATCAACAGACTCCTCACTCGTTCTAGACTACAACTCTGTTCTATGTAAACTCGAATCAGGTCACACCGTTGAAATCAGAATACTGAAAGGATTCAATGACAACATCGAATGCCATTACTTGATGCATGGAAAAGTATACTGTGTAGATAATAAAGGCAGCAGAACAATACTAAAGGCGTCATTTGGAGGGCTCTTACTCATCATCGACTCACCTAGGGAAAAAATCAACAGCATCAGAGATAAAGATGAGATAACCTTGGCATTGACATTCATGTAGAGCAATGGCTCATGCATGTCTTTTGCTGCACCACAATGCATCTTAATTCAATAAAAGCATTTATTAATCATATGAATATATTTTATAATGCATATCTGATTTGCACAATTTCTTTTCTTTTCTTTCTTTCTTTATTTCTTACAATCAATCTTCTACTAGCACACACAAATTCAAATACTCAATGTAGTTGCGTCTTTCATAAACATATGCTTCACTTCCATTACAAATCCTCAGCACTTCATACACAGGAAAGTATCCATGCATTCCACTGCATCCCTTCAGAACAACAACCGGACTCCCATTGATACTTTCTGCTTCACTAAATGTAGTAACATACACACCAGGCTGCTTAGATCTCGGAATACCTCGTTTCACTCGGTCACTGCCTTCAAATCGCATGTCGTTCAGCACCATACTTGTATTAAGGTCCCGCACCGTATCTCTTGCATCACTCTCATCAGGTGCAATAATCACAACTTGCCTTTCTTCAAGATTAAACATTGAGAAAATACTCGAACTGACTAACTTCAGTCTCTCTCTGAACACTTCACAATCTACTTGAATAAACTTTATGTTTATCTCAAAATCAAAGAATACACATCTATGCATTCCATGCGGCACATCAGGCCTCAAGTAAGACAACGACACTCCTGGAACATGGTCCAGCTTTCCATTGTAGCACATCCTGCAGTTTTCAACCATCCATTCATCTCCATTTCTCATTACAATCTTTTTATCTGTAAAAACAACACAGCTCTGTGCTTCACCAATCTGCCTATCTTGAAACTCTCCATTTCCATTACTCATCCTGTCAATACTTCCATACATCCTTCTACAAACATATTCTTTAAACTCAACAAGATTTTCTAATACATCAAAGTGTTGGCAACTCTGCTTCCTTTGTATTACAGACCATGAGGTCTCACATTCATGCACTCCTGTTTCATACAGCACCTTAACACTGCTTTCTACCCCCACTACACAATATTTCTCATACATCATCCACTCGTCTCTACAAATCACCTCAATCCTGACATTCTTGGTATTTGATTTTATATAAGACTCTGTTATCTGCTCAAACATCTCAGAATAGATTGCTTGCTTATCACTCCATACAAAAACCCAGAACCATGCTTTCATATCAATGTCAATCTTCATCTTCAACATATCCTTAACTTTGGTTATCTCTACATTTACCTCACTACCATTCCAAGGCACCTCTTTCTGCTTTCCTATCCTTTTCTGTAACATGCAGCATTCTACTGCCATCTCATGCATCCTCTCAAACACAAGCATATGTCCAAGCGCCATCAAAACCCTCTTCAGGTTCTTAATCACATACTCCGTATCACATACCAATGAAAATCTGCTTACACTTCGTCCTTTCATATATGCTCTTACAAGTACATTCAGCTTGCATTCAATACACATCTCATACTTTATACCCATCTCCTCACACAACTCCTGTATACACTCCTCATCCTCTTCTCTGCATCTCAACGTGCAAAATTCTTTGGACATAAAGCACACTTGAAGCATCGAGTCTACATCACTCACATCTGCAATCACCTCTTGCCATCTCTCCATTGTTTCATGACTCAGGTAATAAACACTTGCAATTCTTCCATACTCAGATCCACAGAGTCGCCATTCCATGTAATCATCAGATTGCTTGAATATCCTTATCAATCCCGCACTCTCTAATCTGTTGCATGTCAATACCATGTAACGAACAAGTACTTCATCCCCATTCACAAGATCTTCCATACTCAAATCATACAACATTGGATTCTTAAACATCCTCACATACATAAATGTATTTTTCAACCACTCAACGGCTGCTGAAATGCTACATATTGCGCCAAGATGTATCTCTGCATTGATTGTGTCAGCTGCATGTCTAAGAAGTCTGCTCTCAATGTCCGTGTTGTTCTTCATCAGTGACACATAATGGTCAAGCATCCTTGCTGTAGTTATTAGGCACGCCTCTCCTTTGCTTCCAAATTGAGGTCGCCCTGCCCTTCCAAATATCTGCAGAATATCCAGAATCCCAAGGTCAGAAAACCTTCGCATCACTCCATCATAAAACCTTGTTCCCTTGATAATCACCGCATATGCAGGCAAATTCACTCCCCATGCAAGTGTCGACGTCGTCACCAACACCCCAATCTGCTTGCTTCGGAATGTCTCCTCCATGTACAACCTGATCCGTCTAGGAAGTCCAGCATGATGAATCCCAACTCCTCCTCTTATCAGGCTAAGCATAATTCCTGACAAAATATTATCTTTAGCATAAACTCCAGCGCATAAATCTATCAGGAGTTTTGCAGTTTTAACTGTGTCCCCTCTTGAATTCACAAATACTAATACCTGCTTGCCTTCATTCAAGTATCCCTGCACCTTCTTCTTCAGAAACTCTTGCTCTTCACTTTCTTTACTGCCCTTCTTCATCCCAACAATCGACATGCTCAATGGAACAGGCCTGTACTCCTGTCCAAATGCAAACACATGCTCAGCCTTCAGAAAAACAGCCACGTCCATGTAGTTTGGGAGCGTTGCTGACAGCCCAACAATTCGTATATGTCGCTGCATCGACTCAATGTATCTCATTATCCTGCACACAATAGCCTCTATTACAGGTCCTCGATCATCCTGAAGAATATGCACCTCATCAATCACAAGAAGACCAATTGTTTCACAAAACACATTATGTAACTTTCTTGTTGCAACATCCAGCTTCTCAGGTGTACACACTATCACATCGCTCTTCAACACATCCTTTGTATCTGCATCTGTGTCTCCGGTGTACTCAAGAACCTTAGATCCTCCAACCATCCTCTTGTATTTGCAAACAACTTCTGTTGCAAGCGCTCTCATAGGAACAACATATGCAACCTTTTGACCCTTTGCCAACGCTCTTAGCACAGCCATCAGCGCAATATCCGTTTTTCCAGAGCTTGTTGGTGCACATACAAGCAAATTCCCATCTGTTTGATATGCAGCATGAAATACTTTTGATTGCACAGCATTAAACATCGCATATTCAAAATACTTCCGATCATCACCAGCAGCATCCACAGCAACAAGATCTGAATTACAAGCACTCATAGCCGCAGGCTCTGGAAACACATGCTCAATATAATAAGGAGTTTCTGATACGCTTTCCTGAGGGATGAAGTATTGCCTGTTTGCACATATTGCTATGATTTCATCAATCATTTCATATCCTAGCAGCTCAAGGAGTTGCTCTTGATCCATGCAGCTACTTAGTGCCTGCGCAATCAGAGATGATGTTTCCTCCATAGATGTTCCAAGGCGAGCAGATACTTTCTTGACCAACTCGTCCATCTCAATGGGTGCATTTGTGCTGTACTACACATTTATGCACTAAGCTTACAAGGGAGTCCCAAAGCATAAGACCTCAGGTTTGAAAGAAAGCAATTTTTTCACCCCAGCATGGCAGGAGAAAATAGCCGCAGAAGAAAGGAACATACATATGAGAAGGCAAAGAGACTGTTTAGCACATACAGCAAATTTGCAATTATCGGTGTTGAGAATGTTGTATCCACACAACTTAAGAACATCAAAGTGCAGTGGGGCAAGGATGCCGAGTTTCTGATGGGCAAGAACTCGTCAATGAGGCGTGCACTGCAGGATCTTGGGAAGAGCGAGCTGGATGTGATTCTTGAGAAGATTAAGGGAGATGTATGCTTTGTGTTTTTCAAGAATAATGTCAAGGTAATCAAGAAAGTTATTGATAATAATGCTAGAGAGGCATGTGCGAAGATTGGGGATATTTCGCAGAAGGATGTGTGGGTTGAGAAATGTGTCACAAGTATGCCTCCAGATAAGACTTCATACTTCCAGGTACTTGGGATTGCAACAAAGATTACGAAGGGAAAGATTGAGATAATATCTGACTACAAGGTGCTGTCTCCTGGGGATCATGTTGGACCATCACAAGCGAACCTGTTGAGCATGATGAACATCAAGCCATTTATGTATAAGATAAGTATGTGGTGGGTGTATGAGGATGGATGTCTCTATGAGTCAGCACTTGTGGACATTGAGGAGGACGATATCATGATGAGCATGAAGAATGCTATCCAGAGCGTTGCTGCAATGAGCTTGGGCGCAAGATTTGTCACACAAGCAAGCGTGCCGTATGCAATGAGAAATGCATTCAAGGACATCCTGCATGTTTCATTTGGTGCCGAATTTGCTATCAAGGAGCAATCTATGGTTGCGTAATTAAAGATATAATTCTTTATTCTGCTGTTATTCTGTAATGTTGATAATTCGTGCGAATTTTGTCTTATTAGACAATCGTTATTTATATTAAATGTATAACCTACTTGAGGGGTTTCAACATGTTAACGCTTTTGAGATGTCTAAATCCCAGTGTGTATACATCATGCACCATCCTGGTATAGCACACAAGTGCATAAATCATGCCGATCTTTGGATTGAGCACCATGAATATTGCACAAAGGCACATTGATTCGTTTCTTCGGACGAATAGAACTAGGAACATAGGCGAAATGTAGTACAAAACCGATCCAAGAAGGATCCTTGTGCAAGACACTTCATATGCCATGCATGTCCAATCCAACACAAAGTACACAATTATTGGCATTACAAGCGAAATAAACGCCGTTCCGTTGATATACGACCCGCCAATCGGCACATAGAAGTAGCTGCCGTACGGATGAGTCCTTACAAATGATATGGACCTGACAAAGTTCATGAACTGTCGCATGTCTCTGCGTGTTGTTCGTATGTGAATCTCTAAGCGATTTGCCGGTGTATTTGGAAAAAGCACATCTTTCATGCTGAATACAATCGAGGATGGAAAAAACACCTCTGCAACAAGAAGTAGATCAGAATTTGGTTGGTGATTCCTCAGTGGATACACTGCCATGTGCATTATCTTTGAAAACCTAAGATCAATATCAAATAGATATTCGCATCTTTCATCAGGCATGTTGAAGTCAACTACCACATTTATGTTGCTGATGTTCATCATCTTCAATGCAGAAACAATCTGGCAGTAGTTTTTTTCATACTCTGCATATGCTTGGATCCTCAGCGTCTGTCTCGGTGGAAGATTGTTAAGTATAAAACGCTTTGATGCATCGAACGATTTAAAATCACATGACTCTGGAATCTCAGCACTGTTTTTTCCATTCAGATACTCTTGGACCATCTCTTTCGATGAAATTGAGTTTGACTTGTTTGTGCTGAGCAGTAGCAGCAGAGGTATGCAAGTCAATACCGTTCTGAGTACACTGTTGTGCTTCTTAATTGTATTAACATATTGTGTTATGTTATCGAGGAATGCCATGCGTTTGTAATGGCAGGGCAATGCACTTTGAATAAGCGTAGATGAACTATATCTACAGTTCATGTGTAATTGAAAATTAATCAGGAAGGTCTGATTTGTTGTCAAATTGATTTAATGCTGGATGTAGACCTGGGTATGAAGGTTGGGATAAATGGATTCGGAAGAATCGGGAAGCTAGTTTATAGGATTCTGAACGAGAGAGGAATGCATGTGGAGGTGGTCAATGATCCGTTTGTTACGCCTGAGTATGCAGAGTATCTTTTAAAGTACGACACTGTGTTTGGGAGGAGGAGTGAGTATAAGCTTAAGGATGGCAGGATGTGGAGTGGCGAAAAAGCAACAGTTCTAACAAGCTTTAAAAGGCCTGATGAGATACCATGGAGCAAGTATGGAGTGGATGTGGTTGTGGAAGCAAGCGGTGTGTTTACAACAGTCAGTGAGTGTGAGGGGCATAGAGATGTTGCAGCAGTGCTGATAACTGCGCCAAGCAAGGATGCGCCTATGTTTGTGTATGGAGTTAACCATCATGATTATAGCATGCAAAGGATTATCAGCAATGCAAGCTGCACAACAAATTGCCTGGCGCCATTGGCCAAGGTACTGGATGACAACTTTGGAATTGTTGAAGGACTGATGACTACTGTGCATGCAGTCACAGCAACACAGAACATAGTTGATGGAATGGGCAAGTGCCGTAGAAGCGGGAGGTCTGGAATGAGCAACATCATTCCTTCAAGCACAGGGGCTGCAACGTCTGTTGGAAAGGTTATTCCATCACTGGCAAGCAAGCTGAATGGAATGGCAATGAGAGTCCCGGTATCGAATGTAAGTGTGGTTGATTTAGTGTGCAGAACACAGAGAGAGGCAACAATTGAGCAGATAGCTGATGCCGTGGGCAGGTACTCTATGGAAAACAACGGAATCATGGGAACAACAAGAGACTGTGTTGTAAGCAGTGACTTCATTGAGGACTCAAGAAGCTCTGTATTTGATGTTGGCGCAAGCATGGCAATGGGAACCAACTTTTTCAAGCTTATATGCTGGTATGACAATGAATATGGATATTCATGCAGAGTGTGCGACCTGTTGCAATATGTCTATATGAGACAAACACAGAAATAAGCACAAGGCACAGTTATGGTACTGTAGTATTCGTACATTAAGTAAAGTGTGTATTTGTGTTTAATTTTAGTTGGAATACAAATAGGTGGCGTATCTATATGTTCTTCCTATCTGCAGTTGATCTTGGTAATGTGGTTGACTCCTTGAAGAACTCAGTGTCAAAGTTAGACTCGAGGTCGCCAGGAACAAACAAAGGCTTGATCTTCTTGCTAGCCACGCTTTCCCAATCTACTCCATGAAAATATTCATGGGTTTTTATATCGTTGGCATCGGCCTCCCCATGTCCTATTCTCTTCGTTGGGTCCTTCTCAAGCAGACGGTCTATCAATGCCTTCACAGTATCATCTTCGATTCTATCGTAGCTGTGATTTGCATTTATAATTGAACTGCATATCTCTCCATTTGTAGATCCATGGAATGGTGGATCCCTCTCATACAGCTCATACAGAACCACACCGTACGACCACCAATCTGAGTCTTTTGTGTATCCATCGCCAGCAATTACTTCAGGCGCAAGAGTGTCAAGAGTGCCGCAGTATGTGAATGTCGTGCCAAATGGGCCTATGTTTTCCTTACACAGTCCAAAGTCAACAAGTTTGATGTGCCCATCTCCACAAAGCATGATGTTGTCAAGCTTCAGGTCTCTGAATATTATTCCCTCCTTGTGTAAAAACTCAATTGCAAGCAACATTTCTGATGCATATTGCTTGATCTGCTCTTTGCAGAACGATTTGTTCATCACATGGTGCAGCAGGTCGCCGCCAGAAAGATACTCCATCACAAGGAATATGCTCTCAGAATCTTGGAACCAGAACTTCATGCTTATCAGAAAAGGATTGCTGGACAGCGAGACTTTTCTAAGTACATTTCTTTCAACCTCAAGGAACATCAAATCCTTAGAGTTCACAAACTTTTCCTTCTTCAAGATCTTGATTGCTAGAGGTTCTTCATAATCGCTGTGCTTTGCTAGCACAACCTTCCCAAAACTTCCTCTCCCCAGCACTCTTATGATCTCAAAATTATCTATCGATATCTTTGGACTGTCGTCCTGTTGAATCGGTAATGGCGCACACCACATCATCTGCTTTCTAATTGCGATATCAACACTACATTCATCACATATCATGTACTTACAGTGCTCATGAAATCTTTGTGTGCAAAAAACACATCTCCAACATTCTTGATCTGTCAATGTTATTCTTTTTGCACACTTCCCACAGTACTTAAATCCAGAAGGTTCATCTGCATCTACACACTCCACAGGCTTGTATTCGTCTGCTTTTTCGTCTTCATGCATATGAGCGCCTGAAAACATAAACACATAAGTCTTATAGTGTGCTATTTTATCTGAAACATCGTTTGCATATGCATAAACTTGTAAATTATTTGCATTACATATGGTATTGTAGGCTATTTATGCATTGCTCAGGTATTCAATAACCTCAGCAGGTTCTCTAAGCCCTCCTTCTGCATTTCTGGAAGACATCATTTCCTGCATCATCTTTACCATCTTTGCTTTAAACACTTTGTCTTCGCCTACTGCAGCCACAACCTTTTTTGTATTACTCACTGCATTCCCTTCTCCAAGTATAAAGTCCATGCAATACCTCTCAAACTCTGTCCTTACTTTCTGCTCTGCTTTGTTTATCTCACTCACATCAACTCCGCATGCCACCTGCACCTTGGTAACAATCTTCCACTTCCTGATTGCTTCGTCAAGTCCCTTAGAGCTGCTCTTTTCCAATATCCTGCTCATTCCCAATACTGCAGCCTTAATCCTCAGTTCTGTATTACTTGAGCTACGCAGAATCCTTTCAAGTTTCTCAACTCGTAGATCTCCTCTCTGCACCTCCTTGCACAGATACTCTTCCTCCATTCTCTCATACATCTTTCTAAGATCCTTCTGGAAGCAAAAATATACGCTTTCCTCCACTTCATCCACTTCTCTCCAGCATAGTCCTAGTCCATTCAGTGTCTCAATACTCAGAAGCTCATACACATTCTCAACAAACTCTTCCACAATCACCCATACATCATTGAATATTGCAGAGGCATCTCCCTCAAGTCCCATGCTCTCAATGAAGCGCATCTCACATTGGATGATACTTCTATATGAGTCTACAAACGTCTGAAGCGTATCGCTGACCTTCTCCTGAGTTGGACTGTCCTTGATCAATCGGAACACAGTCTTCATGTGTGCATCCACTTCTCGCTCATACAGTTTTCTCGAATGTGCCATATACATCGAGCATACTACTACATAGTAATCTTTTTGATCACGTGAATATTCAATTATCTTCTTGAACCTTTTTATTATGCCGTACAAGCCCTTGTGAACCTTCAGCTGGTGAGCATGTTCGTTGCCCGCCATGAACTTTCCCATGTATGCTACAAACCGCTTGTAAAACTTTCGAAGTGCATCATTTATCCGCTCTTTCTTTTCGCGTACTATCCTAATGGTGTATTTTTCAACATCAAGCTCATTCAATGCATCCAATGCTCGCTCAATTTTACAGATTCCATCGATGCTGTCAAAAGACTCCGCTTCAAGTGCTATGAAATGCTCTTCCTTTATCTCTACGCTGTATAGCAATTCTTTTAGATGCTCGTATATCTGTGTTTGGTATAGAATTTCGTTTTCTAGCTTCATATTTTCGTCCTCGATCTCCTTCAACTCGTTTGAAAGCGACTCTAGCTTGATTGTGTACAGCTCAAGACTTGAATATATCATCTTGCACTTCTCATCAACATGCCTGAGATTTGGATACAGCATTGGCATTTCGTTCATGCATGCATCCAGGTTCGTGATTTTATCTTTGTCGATTGCATCATTCTTAGAGCCAAGAAACAGTTCGTCGATTTCATTCTCCATTACAGGGCTGTTGTTGCTTGGCATTATGGTAACAAATGCTATTTACATGTTCAATTGACTCAAGTACTGAGTTGATGCCTCATTCAATCATGTTTAAGATGTGCATAAACCATGCATATATTAATACATAAAATCAAACATGTGCCCTGAATGATTCTGATTGTCCGTGGCCCACATGGTCAAAGACGAGTGCAGGTTGAGGATGCGCAGGCAATAGGGCCGCAGCTCAAGAAAACATTTGAAGTTGTGTCTCTGCGCATTTTTATGCAGCCTGATGCAGTAGAAGAGGTTGACATAGAACAGTCTCCAGATGCATTGGAATTGAAGAACGGAAGTGTGATGTATGTGCAGTACGATGTGCATGTAAGTATTCCGAATGACAATCGATCGGAGCCTGTGCCACAAGATCTGCTTGTGAGTGAGGGATCAACAAGGAAGCGTACCACTGAACGAGGAATACACAGAGGGCGTGACGAAATGATGTGTCAACATGACTCAAGAGCAATGTGCAGTCACTGTGCACCATTAGATCCATGGGACGAGAGATATCATAAAGAAAACATGATCAAATATCTTAGCTTTGGGTCTTATAAGGAGATGATGAAGAGCAACAAGAAGGAGATGTGTGCAGAGAGCTATATAGTGGTTGTATGCAGCGATCATGGTCAAAACACACGATGTACTCGATGCCAGGAAAGAAGCATAATACTGATGCCGCAAACGTTCCGGATGATTGATCATGTTGAGTTTGATGGTCAGCATCATGTGGAGAACTTTATCAAGGGATGGAAAGACAGCAGAAGACAAAGATTTGGATTTCTTGTTGGAAAATACATAGGATATGATTTAGTGCCTTTAGGCATGAAAGCTGTGGTATCTGGAATATGGGAACCTGAACAAGAAAATTATCCGGATGGATTTGTTTTACTAGATGAGAGTAACGATTTTCTGCATGGAAGCGGACTGGAGGTTATTGGAATGATATACACGGATATACACATGGAAGGAGGTGAGATGATGAGCGACAAGCTTGCAAGGGACTATTTTTTGTCATCTCTTGAGATACAATTTATTGCGACGATGCAACAGAAGCATCCATATGTAATAGCTGATGGCAATAAAAAGGATGAGTTTGGATCCAGGTTTGTGACGATAGTTGCCACTGCAGATACTGAAGGAAATGTTGTGCTTATGGAATATCAGGTGAGTACGCAGTGCATGGCCCTGGTGAAGGAGAATGCAATACTTGCAACTGAAGAGCCAAGGATGTTTATGGCAGCAAAGGATATTGTTTATCGAACAAAAAGCAATGCAGAGATGGTGAAAGCAAATCCTTATTTTCCTGGCGACTTTTTCATAGTGAGGCTGACGCATGGATGTTTGCATACACCTATGTTTAGTAATGAGGAGTATGTTCCTGGTAAGATGAGCAGAAAGCGAATGGCAGAGTTCTTTGAAGGGGATTTTTCGATGTATAAGCTATCTAGCTTCAGTTTATTGATGAAGCTCCGAGGAGTGTTTGGTAAGTGGAAGGAGCTATTCAAGAGTATTGTTGAGAACGATAGCCGCATGTTTGAGGAAGTTTTGAGCAGTAAGGAGTTCAAAGGGTTTGCTACTGAGCTTGATAAGTATGCTTGCAAGAGCTGGGCATGCTCAAGATGTACATTTATCAATGAAGGCGGTCCAAATGAATGCAATATATGTGGGACAGAGAAGATGTGATAATAAAGTCTAGTGTGATAATAAAGTCTAGTGTGATAATATGTGGTGTAGTGTGATAATATGTGGTGTAGTGTGATAATATGATGTGGTGTAGTGTGATAGAGCGTGAGTGATTTATGTTATGTTAATGATTTATGCTTTGCGAGTGAATGCGATGTTATGAAGTTTATGATATTTAATGAGTGAATGTAATATGATGTTGTGAATACTATGCGTGATTTATGAATAACGATGTTGTGATATGAATCAGATATGCAATAAAATCATTTATGAATAACTGGGATGTGGAAATTCAGAGCGGTGTTTTCCAGAAATTTCCGGAAGTTTCGAAACGAAAAAAATGATATAATAATAATTGAATTAGAAGACTAATGTCTGGAAAAGATCCAAAGGGATATTACAAGGTGCTAGGGCTAAGTCCTGGGGCATCTGTGGCGGATGTGAGGAGGGCGTATTCGACGCAGCAAGCGAAGTTCCATATGGATTCGCCTATTGTGCGTGAAAAGCTGCGTAATGCAAAGAGTGAAGATGAGAAAGAAAAGATTATATCCGAATGCAAGGAGATGTCTACAAAGTTGAATATGGCGAAGGATGCACTGTTTGATGAGAAGAAGAAGAAGAATTACGACAGCGGAATGGGAGAATTTGGAGCACAGTTTTCTGGAGGTAATTACTCTGACATCTTTGACATATTCAGTCAGTTTGCAGGAGGTGGCCGAGGAGGGCAGAAATCAAACAAGGCGAGCTCAACGAAGTATGTTATCAATATTTCACTGAAGGAGGCATTTTGCGGAAAGACATCTAAATTCAATGTGAAGAGGGAGAAGATATGCCCGAGCTGCGACGGAAAGGGTGCAGAGAACACGACTGTATGCAAGAAATGCAATGGAAATGGAGTATATACTAGCCGTAGGAATCTTGGCGGATTTGTAACACTTGCTGAGACACAATGCGATGGATGCTCAGGTAAAGGATACTTTGCGAAAGGAAATGCATGTGGAGAGTGCAAGGGAGGAGAATATGTGCAGGATAAGATAATCCTTGAGGTCACGATTAAACCTGGGGTTGTGAAGGGAGAAAAGATTGTGTTTGAGGGGATGGGAGACCAGCGAAAGGGACAAGTATCTGGAGATGTGATTTTTATTATTGATGTGCAGGATGACAGTAGGTTTGAAAGACGCGGTAGTGATCTTATTGGAAAGATGGATATTCCTCTGTACACAGCGATTGGGGGAGGCGTAGTGTATTTTACGCATATTGATGGAAGACAACTTGAGATCAATGTGGAGCCATTCAAGACATTTGATGTAGCAGTGAAGATACGAGGAGAGGGATTCAAGACACAAAGGTCAGGACTCGGTTCGCTTATTCTGAAGCCAAATATCATTATTGGAGGTGATTCTGATAGAGCAAAAATTCTGGAGGTGTTGAGTATGCCAAACAACAAACCTTACGGAGCCACGACGAAAGTAAAGGGAGAGTTTGGAAGTATTCCTGAGCCTGAGAGGGAGCATGATGAGGCTTCTGATGATGGAGCACAAAGCGCCAGGAGTTTTTTCAATAGCTTCAGTTTCTTTTAGTGATGAATAAAAACGTTAACTTATATGAAATTTACTTGACTTTATTTAACCTGAGTAGAGAAGATAAGCTGATTTTAAAGTCAGAAGTGGTAACCCTGAGAGATGGATGACCGTGATCTTGAGCAAAAGATTGTGAATGAAGAGTACAAGGTATGGAAGAAGAATGTGCCATATCTATATGATCTATTGTTTAGTCACACGTTGCAATGGCCGTCTCTCTCTGTGCAGTGGTTTCCAGATGTGAGCAGAGATGAGGAACGTGTAAGAACTACGCAGCGATTGCTACTGAGTACTCACACGAGTGGTAGTGACGAGGAGTGCGTCATGATAGCAAAGCTTGATTTTCCTGATGAATTTGATGAGAACATTGATGGAGATGAGGAAGGGAATGGAGATGGAGATATGAAGCTTAAGGTTTTACAGAGGATTCCAGTACAGGCCGAGGCTAACAGAGTCCGATACTGTCCATTAGCATGTAATGTACTGGCTGTTCGATCTGACCTTCCGGATGTGCATGTATATGATTACACAAAGCATTTGTCGCATGAAAAAACTGCAAAGCCGGATATGATACTGAAGGGACATAAATCTGGAGGATTTGGAATTTCATGGAACAACATAGTTTCTGGAGAGCTTGCAAGCTGTGGAGAAGATATGTGTGTATGTGTGTATGATATAATGGAAGAAAGTACAGTGATTAATCCGAAGATTGTATTAAAAGGACATGGAGCAGTTGTGAACGACTGTGGATTTAGTTTTTTTGATGGAAAGATGCTTGCATCTGTTGGAGATGACAGGAGGCTAATTGTGTGGGATACTGGGAGTGGAGAGATGGTGCATTCAGTGGAAGCACACACAAGTGATGTTTTTTGTGTGAATTATTCACCTGTTGATGCGAATGTGATTGCAACATGTTCTGGAGACAAGTCAGTGAAGGTATGGGACATAAGGAAGTTGGATACAGCGGTGCATGTTCTCTTGGGGCATTCTAAAGACGTGTTGAGTGTTGAGTGGTCTCCACATTGTTCTACAATGTTGTGCTCTGGAAGCATGGATAGGAGAGTTATTGTTTGGGACCTTATACGTGTTGGAATGGATGTGACTGAGGAGTACAGAGCACAAGGACCACCTGAGCTAAGATTTATGCATGGAGGGCACACAGGCACAGTATGTGATGTATCGTGGAATCCAGCAGAGCCATTCGAGATTGCAAGTGTTTCTGAAGACAATACCTTACAGGTATGGCAGATGACCAAAGATGTATATGATTAAAGTGCATTTGAGATTGTTTATTGATGCTACAGCTATTCAATGACAAACTAATAGCTGATTTTATACAGGAGAAAGACTTGCAGAAGTCCTCCTATGAGTCCTCCAGCATATTCTGCAGTGCAATAGATCCAGAACTTTGTCCATGTATTTGACATGATTACTGGAGCGAATAGCAATGCAGGGTTGAAGACACCACCTGATGTCGCAAGCCCAAGGAATGCTAGGAAACCAAGAGTCAGACCTATACACAGCGGTGCAGTGACTCTACGATCTACAGGCTCGTCCTCTTCAGGATTCACAAAGTTGCCATTCACATCAACCTTTGGCTTGTATGGATTTACTCCCACTGCGAATGCAATGTGCACAAGAATTGCAGTGAAGAAAAACTCAGACCAGAAGACATTAAGGTTATCTCCGCCAAAGTCTGCAGGCTTTGGTCTGATCACATCGAGAGTTGCCTTATACTCCAGTGGAGAGCATGGAAGAAGTGCGCAAACAGCAAGGATGAATCCGATGTACTGTGCCAAGATGTATCCAAGGCCCCGTAGTATTGTAAGTTTTCCAGTAAGAATGGCAGTAAGCGTGATTGCTGGGTTAAAGTGTGCAACAGTCACGTCACAGAACGAGTATATCACACCCACTCCTGAAAATCCAACTGTTAATGCAATTACTACGCTTGCTGCGCTCTGCAAGCTAAGAGCAGATCCCAACAGTGCAGAATACACTGCAAATCCAAACACAAACGATGCAAACATCTCTCCAAGTGCAGATTGAAATCCTTTAAGTACCTCTCCAGCCATTTGTTTATATGCTTTTTGCCTTTAAATACTTTTATTTCTCCTATAAACACCTAGACTTTGATATAGCAAAATATTCATCTCTGATAAATTAAATCATATTGGTGCTGGTCAGCGCACCTGCAATGCATGTAGTTCATGTAAATACTTATAATGAATCTATTTCATGCAAACACTTATAATGCATGTGGTTCATCTAAACATTTATAATGTATCTCTTCATGTAGACACTTATAATGCATCTCTTCATATAAATACTTACAGTTCATGCACAACCACTTATAATGCATATATTTATGCTCATTCATTGTAAATCACATATTCTCCTACAAACCTTATTCCCATAAATGATTAATCATTTTCAAAAAAAGACTTTCTCTGCATGGTGTTACAGATATCTCAGATCTGTATGCAACCGTCGTGTACACAACAAATATCGAAAAAACAATCAGTGTGTATATATGCACGTCTCTCAATGCTTCCTCCATCATATTCTTTTGCCACACTCCTTGCAGTATCCCTGAGCAAAACATCAGCGAAAGCAGTACAAAAATTCCACAGCACAACGGATATGCCTTGGAAACATCGACCTGTTTATTCCGTCTCAAATTAAATGCAACAACTCCAAGTATCACTGCCATTACACAAAAAGGTAATGCCATGCCACTAACCTTGCTCATCTCTTCTTGAAATGCAGGTTTGTCAACCAACGCTTTCATGACAACAATCGCAAACATTATCATTGATCCAAAGAAACTTGCAGCCTCCGCATTCTCAATCCTGTCGAGTCTATCCACAATTATCGTCCGTATCGGTATTGCATTTCCAAAGTGCATTATATTGACGGCTCCCTTAACAAAGTACTTCCTTGCAAAAAACGGAATCGCCTCCATGGAAAACCCATACTCTTCCACAAACCAGAGCTTGTAAAGCATGAATGAGAATGTGTAGAACATCATGATCACATACGTAGACTTCGGATATTGCACATGGCATGTAAACACATACAAGGTGATGTGATGCATCAGAACAAGCAGACATACAAACAAAGAGCTTGCGTACTGAAGCCTTGAATACATAAACACAATCCAGATATCCATCACTGCATTAATCACTCCTGCATAAACAGATTTGAATGTTATTTTTGACTTTGACTGGATCAAATTCACCAGGTTGAGAACTGTAAGAATACTTGAAATGCACAGCCCAAATGTTATGAAAAACGCACAATTCTTACTCTTGCACACATAATTACTAATACAAACGCCCGCAAACAGTCCTAAACAAATTCCCGTGTTGACTATGGTACTGCAGTATCCCTTTATCATATATGGGTTATCCTTATTGCTCTTCTATGCTCCAGGAGATCCTTCATGCTCATTGTTCAAAGGAGTAAAAGGAGTAGAACATCACAAATTCTCAACATTCGATCTATTATGAGATGCTTAAACAGCAGTATATCATCCTGGACGTAGACTCTTTATACTCAGATTAACATATCTACTTCAAATTCGGTCTCAGAAGTTGAACCTGACTTTCTAACTCCTCAACCATTTTACTCAAAATCCTTTCTCCATCATTTGCATTTTCTGTGGTCACAGAAACCTTCACAAGATGTAATCTGTCTACGTTTGAATATTCGCTTTTCCATTTAGAAATCTCAACTTCCACTGGATGCCTGCGGAAACTTGTCACTGATACCTTATTTTCCTTCACAAACACAAATCCGAGTGCAGATAAAAACCCTTCAAGTCCTCTGGATGTAATAACCCGTGTCTTCTGAACCACCGAGCAAAATGACACTCTACTCTTGTTCATATCAGGTAAACTCCGACTCACCAAATACACATCTTCGTCTTCTACGGCAACAGTCAACGATCTTAATCCATTTGAATATATTCGTTCTCTAACCACCGTATCAGTTCTGTTATAAAATCTTAGATATGAGCACAATCCATCAATCATCTCCAAGTACCCAAACATCGAGCATTCAATCATTTACTAGGGATGCAGAACAGAATAGTTCATTTGGTTTTATTCATGCAGGGCATCATGCATTGTGAATGGCATGAAAGTACAAAATCTTCTTGCGCTATCCTTTGTAGCGGTGTATCAAAGCCAGGCATTATTGCATATTCTGCACATATATCACATGGTAAGCTTTCATAATCTATGTACATCGCCATTAGATCAGCCACTACCCGTACCTGCTGTTCAATTGGAACTTTTCTTGTCATACATAGCACATGCCTGTCAACACTACAATCTCCCATCGACACAGAAATAACACCAAATACCTCACTACATAGAAACTCAAATCTTCCGATTGAATATCTTGTTATTCCATTGATGCAGTCCACAACTTGTTGTTCATGCATTTTCTCTTTTTCCAATGCATTTGTCTTTGTGGCAAGAACCATAAATCTTACATATGATTTATGCAAATCTGCCAACGCATGTCTAAACGCCTCTTCGTTCTTGATCTCTGCTTTCAGCTTCGTCAGTGATGCCATAAACTCACATGCTCTGAACCTTATTTGCTGCTTTAAACTCATCGATCGGGGTTGAAATGCACATCATCAGTAGTGTTGTCAACAACAAAAACTTGTCTGAGCTTACCCAGGCATGAACGTCGACCTGAAGAAGTACGAGGGCATGCTAAGAAAAGTAAGTGCAGAGGAAAAAACATTAAGATACAGGAAAAGAATCTTGGTGTTTACTGGAGTAGATGCACTTGCTCTTCTTATGAAGAATGGAATAGATGCAGAACAAGCCAAATGCATCATGCAAGATCTTCTTGACGAGAGCATTCTGTTCAAGATAGCTTTAAATAGGAAAAACACACGGGACTGCGACGTAATGCTTGATCAGAAGTTCCACGAAGAGCATAAATATGTATTTGCTGATGAAAAGACATCCAATACGTCACTTCTGATATGCGGAGCATTTGTATTGATTATACTTTCTATTGTACTGTTCAAAATGTGGCCAAGACACATCCAGCAGCGCGCATTCTCGCTTATGATGTATCCACTTGGGGGTTTTGTTGCATTCATCATTGTGATTGCAATAATACGCTTCGTATTATTTGTTGCAACATACTTTGTGTATCCTCCAGGAATATGGCTGTTTCCAAGACTGTTTGAGGATGTGGGCTTCTTTGAAAGCTTTGTTCCTGTATGGGAGTACCACGGGAAACGAACAAAATGCAAAGTCGAATAAACCAGCCTGATGTATTTGAATTTGTATAACGCTTTTATTCAGTGTTCTTCTGCATATAGATGAAATGTGCAAGGTGAAACTCTTGTGTGCATCGCTGCACAAATATCGAGAGTCCACAGCGATTGATTGCAAACATGCTTTTGTTCTTGATTGGAATGCCATAAACGCATCTTCCTTCACTGTCCAGGTACTTTATTGGATTACTTGGATTACTAAAATCCAGATCACATTCATCATTTGATTGACTATTGTTAAGTCCATTACAGTCATCATTCGATATATTTTTGTTAAATTCATTACATTCATAATTACTAAGCTTACAGCTAAACTGATCATTCCTAATCTCCATGAAATATACATCGCATACACCATCGCTGATTGAGTTGCATCTGTCATTCAGCAGAATGTAATCTCCCACTCTGAAATGGTATATGCCTGCATCAAATAACACCCATCCATCAACCTCAGGCACCACCATCTGCTGTACCACAAGGCGTTCAACTCTGCGCGAATAGAACGGCCCTTCAACATGCTTATCCACACTTCCAAAGTCATACTCCATCCCTGGATAGAACACAATCGTGCTTGATTCAAAATCAATATCAAGTGAAAACACATCTTGATTCCTAGGAACATTCATATTTATCACAGGTAATTCTTCATGCATGCTCACATCTTCAAAGCTCAACCATCCAGTAAACGTCCTTCTGCCATTTTCCTCACAATACTCCACTTCATGAAATGAAATCTCAGATACCTCAAACACTATCAGTCGATTTGCTCTTACATCTATCTTCTTAGAAACACTCATTGCATCATTTTCATACAAAATAAGACTTCCAGATGCATGATCTTCTAAATAGTACACAAATGCATACTTTCTATGCTCAGTTCTGTCATCATGGCACAGTAGATAATCTCCTGCTCTGTAGTACGATCCAAAAAGATCTATCCATCCACCTTTGGTATCTACCACTTCACTAAGTGCGTCCATCACACAGCTTCTAAACTCTTCAAGATCATCCCGACTCTTCAGATCATCTGTCTGCAGAAACCTAAAGAGATCAGTGTGCTTCTCATTAAACATACAGTTTACATGAATCTTCTTCACTTTTTCAAACACATTAGTATTCAGAAACTCATCCTGTACAAAATGCAAAAACGGTTGCGTGTGCTTTTCCATCAAGCAGCCCATGAATAAGGACTTGTAACTAAAGAACATTCAATTTAACACATTTAATGATTAACAGTTGAGTTAATACCAAGTTAATGTTGAATTAATGATTAACTTTCAGTAGTGATGAACTAACAATTAAATGTTGAGCTAATGATTAACAATTGAGTTAATATTTAAGTACCACTCAGCTAATAATCAACTATCCAGTTACTATCCAACTAATATTCAGTAGTGAAGAGTTAACAATCAACTGTTGAGTTAATTCTGAGCTATTATTCAGATAATCCTGAACGAACTACACTACTCAGCTATTATTCAACTATCCAACTAATAATCTAATAATCAACTAATGCTGAGCTTCCCAACATCAACAACCAAAAACTTAGACACATTCTCTGTCTTATACACACCCACTAGCGTATTGCTAAGCTCAAACATATCACTCCTCAGGCTTATCACTACAAACTGTGCAGTCGCAGACATCTCCTTTATGTAGTTCGAAACCACACTCACATTCCTATAATCAAGTGCTGCATCAATCTCATCCATCACATAGAACGGGGATGGCTTGTATCTGTGCAACGCAAAAATCAGTGCAAGACTACTAAGCGTCTTCTCTCCTCCACTAAGCTTGCTAACGCTCTTCCAACTCTTCTTCGGTGGCATGACACTCAGCACAACTCCTTCACTAAACGGATCAAGATGATCAACCAACTCTAGCTCCGCATTTCCTCCATACGTTATTTCCTTATATATCTCCTTCAAGCTCTTAGATATCTGTCTCAACCCATCAAGAAACTCATCTAGTCTCCTCTTCTTCATCCCTTCAATCCTACTTCTTATTCCTTCCATCTTCTTCTTCATTCCTTCACACTCATCTCTTGCTTTCACATACTCATTCCTAACACTCTCATACTCCTTAAGCACCTCGCAATCTATCTCGCTCATTACAACTCCATTCATCTTCGCAACCACTCCTCCCAGCTTCTTCCTCATCCTTTCTACACTCTCATCATCTATCATATCTAAACCACTCAATGGCTCTGCAATGCTGCCAATCACATCTCCATAAACCTTCATTTCAGAACAGATCTTAATTGCATGCTTTTCTCCTTCATTCACCTGCTTTAAACTATCTTCAATTCCATCTGCTATATCCTCCATCCTATTCTTCAGCTTAATCTCACTGTCATATCCATTCTTCATCTCCATACGCAATGCATTCATCTGTTCTTCTAGTCTTCTCTGCTCTGCAACATTGCGATTGTACTCATTTTGGCTCCTCTGCATCTCACTTTTGATCTCAGATACATCCTTCAGCCTTATCTCGCTCATCCGCTTGTTAATCTTTCTCATCTCTTCTTCCTTATCTATAACATTTCCTTGTTCTATCTCAGACATCCACATCTTCAGTTCAACATTCCTTCTTTCATACCCCTCAATCTTTGCATTCAACTGAGTCAACCGTTCTTTATTCTTCACTACATAGTCAGGTATTAACCCTTCAACCTCTTTCCTCAACACACAGATCTTTTTCTTAATGTCTTCTAATTCAGAATTAACAAGCTCCACTTCCTTTTTTTCATCAACTCCACCAACACTCCTCATTTCTCTACACACAATCTCATTCTCTGTAACATACTTCTTACGCTGTCTTTCAAGCATTTCCCGTTCCTTGGCATTCTTAATCGCGCATAACTCTTTAATCAATTTGTTCCTCAATTCATTCATCTTCTCATATGCCTGCTCAATATCTCCGGTCTCTTTTGCTTTTCCTCCTCGCTTTCCTCCACTCATCACTCCACTCTTCTCAATCAACTTCCCATCAAGTGTAACAACCCTTCGCCGTTGTCTTCCAAATGCAATACGCTCTGCTGCCTCAAGATCATCACAAACAACAGTATCCTTCAACACAAAGTAAAAACATTTCTTAAACTCTTCCTTACATTCAACAAGTGAACACATGTATAAAACTCCTTCATCTCTAAGCACTGGCATCTCTCCCATCCTATCAACAATCATAAACATCCCTCTTCCAACACCTAATCTCTTTATCTCCGCTACACATCTCTCTGCAGTGCTTGTGTTGTCGACAACAATCCCTCCAAGCCCCTTGCCTGCTGCAAATAGCGCCTTAGCATACTTTGCATCAACCCCTCCAATATCACGAAGCCTCCCATGCACCCCAGGAATATTCTTGACCTTTTCAAAAATCTCCTTTTCTTTGCTTTCACTTTCCATATTCTCCTTATATTCAGATGCTCTCTGCATCCTCTTTCCAATCTCTCTTCGTGTCTTCTCAATATCCCTTTCCACTTCTTCTATCTCTGTCTTCACTTGTGATTCATCTTTGTTTCCACTCACTTTGCATCCCTCAATCTTCTCCATCTTTACATCAATGTCGTTGATTTTCTTCTCAAAGTCACGCTTGCGATATCCTAACTGTTCCATTCGTTCCTCATATCTTCTAAAAACTTTACATACTTCCTCTTTTTTCTTCAGTGCCTGCATTAGGCTTGCTTCTGCTTCTTTTATTTTTTCAATCTTTTCTTTGGACTTCATCTCTGCATTGCGTTGCTCTTCTTGAATCTCCTTCCTAATCAAACTCGCTTCTTTTCCACTACTCTTGATCTCCATTTCGTTGTTCTTCATCTCTACTTTGTACTCTGCTTCTTTTATTTGTCTAATCGCATCCATCTTCTTCGCTTCCTCAATCTGGTTGTTCAACTCAACAATCCGCTTCTGTAGCATCTTCATTTCATCTTCAATCATTCTATTCTCTCTTTCCTCCTTCCGATATACCCTTCGTATCTCTACATATTTGCACTCTACATCACGTGTCTTTCTGCTTGCATTTACTGTATCCTTATCCATATTGCTCAACACATGTTTATTTTCTTCAATTCTGGCTATCAGTTGCTCAATTGCACTCTGTACTTCTTCTCTCTCTATCTGTAGCCTATGGATTCTTCTTCGTCCTACCTCTGCATTTAGCATGTGCAAATCTCTGCTGTGACTTAGATATTTCAGTCTCTCCTCAACAGCTCTCATCCCCTCCTGTTTTCTTCTCTCAACATGCTCATATTCCTTCATATAAAAACTTAACATCGCCGCTTTTCCTTCGTACTCATTTATACACTTCTTCATTTCTTCCTCGCCTTCCTTAATATCAGCCTTGTATTTACTTGTTCCAATTACATCCTCCATGTACTCAAGCAGTCCTTCATTAACTGGCTTCATCATTGCAATACTTTCAATCTCCCCCTGCAGTATCAGAAACCTATTATGCTCCATGTCCACACCCTCGCTGCTCAACAGCCCTGCAACTTCCGCAGTGCTCCTTTCGTCGCCATCAACAAGGTATCTCGACTTCCGCGACTGGTAAGCTTCTCTTCTGATCGTAAACTTGTTGAACTTCAGCTCCACATAGCACATATCCTCCCTGTGCTCTCCATTGTATATCAGCTCCCTTAAAGACGAATGTCGCATCTTCTTTGCACGAAATCCAAGCACAAACAGGATTCCATCAATGATGTTACTCTTACCTGATCCATTTGGCCCAATTATCGCTGTAAATCCAGGGTCTAACCCATCCACTACGTGCGTTCCTCTGTAACTCTTGAAGTTGTGAACAGTCACAGACTCTAATCTCAGATCCATGGCTTAGGCATCCCTGTGTGTTTTGACATAAATTTTTACAGTGTACAGCCCTTGCTGGCGGCTGGAAGCTTTCGATTAGGGGCAGATGCCCTTGGGAAGGTCTGAGATGAGACATGTGCCGAGAGGGTGCCTGGTTAATGCCAGGAGCCGTTCCTAACAGAAAAATACACTTGCTATGTGACCGGAAGGAATGAGCATGGCGAGTTTGGAAAGTGGACGGTGTCTTAGTGCGAATAGTCAAACTCGAAAGGCAGCGATGTGCTGTAACCCAATTCAGACTACTCTCCAGCAGCCGGTATTTTCATATAATGTATGTTCTGTTTCTGTTAATTTCCCCATAAATGTTCATATAATTTTGAATCTATTGTTAATTCTACTCAAAATTATACTTATGCATTGTTAAAGTATACAGAGTATTATGCATGAATTGTTACATTCTACTGAATATTATGCATTAATATTGCTGTAACAAGCGCTTTTATTTGCTTGAATTAAATCTGTATATTTGTAAGTGATATTTTATGCAAGATTGTTTGCAAATTGGGTTTTATCACATAAACTGTACAAAAGCTCATGATAGGATGGCCTTTGATGGAGCCGGCAGAAATTGAAAGAATGCTTGAGCAGGAGGTGTGCTGGGCAAATGCACCGCCAGCACCAATTCCTGGGATGTGCTACATTGATCCAGAGATAAAGCGAGACTTTACATCATTTGACGCAAGCCTTGATCATATAGTTCCAAAGCAGCTGCACACAGATCTTCTTGATGCACTTGACATTGACTTTATGGAGTTGGTAATGAAAGACATGGATGAAGTACATGAAAAGACAGAAGAATGCATAGGGACTAATGAAAATAAAAATGAGATATTTGAAAGAGAAAGACTGAAGATAAGGATGAGCAAGATATTTGATTACCAGAAGTACATACAGGAGTCTTTTGAGGATGTCAACACAATAGTGCATCCTACAAACAAGAGCATCAAGGTTGAGGCAGTTTATGATCTGTTTCCAGATACAAATGCAAAAAGCGTGATTGTTCAGTCTGCATGCACGGAACTCACAGAATGCACATTCAGCATTGAGCAGGATGAATCATCCAGTCTTTTTGCAAAGGCATTGATGACTAATGGCAAAATTCTTACATGTATTCCTCAAAGAACCGATGAGTACATTGCTTTGCATGTGGACAATGATGCAGCCTATTATACAAGTATGACAACGCTTTACCAACTACAAGAGCAAAGAAAGCAAACAAAAGGATAACAGAGCTTGATGTGTAAAGATGAATATTGGGGAGGATTGGAGAGACATATTGATAGCATTCGAGAAGTGGATGTTTTTGGCAAAAGATGCACGAAGCAGAAGCCCATGGTATCCTATGATTTTGGAAAGGATGCAAGTAAATGCAAAAGTGGAGGCGATTCGAAGAAGATTGTCCTGAGATTGACGGATCCTGACGGAACGGCACTTGTTTTCAAGGTCAAGAGGAATGTAACGTTCAGGAAAGTACTGGAGGCGTTTTCAAAGAATGTTGGAAAGAGCAGTGAGGAGTTCAGAATGGTGCACAATGGAAAGAACCTCCGAGATCTTGGAATGACGCCTGATGACCTCGGGTTTTCTGGAAATGAAGAGATTGAAGTGTTTACGTCACAAGAAGGAGGCAGCTACATATAAGATAAATAAGCAATTATAATGAAAACAGAGTAATTTATGATGTAGTAGACGTGATAAGTGACATAATAGGTTATGATAAATGGCCCACTGATTTGGAAATCAGAAAGATACTGACATAGCCCTGCAAAATGCGAGGAAGCAAAGCACAGATTCGGATACTTGAGGAAAATGCAATCACTAGGAAGCTTCTGTTCAGGAGTGTCGCATTGTACAATGTGTGTATGGTTATAATGTATTTGTTAAAAGGCGAGATAAGACCAGTGATGTATTTGCTTAGATCTGTTCCAGAGGGAGCTGCAATTTATTATCTGTACAGAATCTCTACGCCGGTGATCTGCTCAGAAGGAAAAACACAAACACTCGTCAATTCTGGAACTGCACTGAGCGGAAAGGGACATGTAAGTGTTGCATTTGACTTTCTGTTTGTATCTATGCTTGTAAAGTTTCTTCTTCTTTACACAAACAAGGCATGGGGATTGTATGCAATCACATTAGTGTCGTGCTGCTATGAGTTTGTTTATAAGTCATTCAAGACATTGAAGTCACATAAGCAAAAGAGCACCGAATGATTACAAACATGATTCTTAATAAACAGTGTTGATGAATTGTGCTTCAAATATATTTTTATTAAATTAGATGAACAGGCATTTACGGGAATAACTGTTCAGCTGATGATTCAAGATGTATCTGCATGAGTAGAGTTGAGTGTGCCGAATTGATTTAGGAACATTTGCTTTGTCTCTTCAAAGTCCCTAATACAATCTTCTTCAAACTGCTTCTTTATTTTTGCATTTGTAAGTTGTGCACGCAGCTTTTCAAGGAATTCTCTTCCATGTGAGCGTGCATATCTTACATACAGAGATATTTTAGAAAGAATAACACCACCAAAGTCGTTTCCTTCCTTAATCTGTTCAGCAAGGTTATGCAACACCAAACACTCAAATTCTTCCATATCAATTACTTTTGTATTCATTATGGAAATAAAGTTGTCCAGAGTGCAATTTTGTACCAGATGCTCGAGCTCTGATGAATAGTCCCTTTCTTCCTGAGGTTCTGGAATTGTGAATGATCCAGAATCTACACACACATAGCGTGGCTTTAGTATGTCCTGCAACTCTTTCTTCTCTGCTTCAATCTCCTCGTCATGTGTATCTATTGCGTTTATTTCATCGAGTCTTTTCTGAAGTTCTGCTCGTTTCTGTTGTCTCTGTTGTCTCCTCCACTCTCTAAAGCTCTTTTCGTCTATGTTAGGATGTACTTCTTCATCATCATCGCTTTCTAAACAAACGCCTGCATATTTCATGTTTGTTTCTGGATATTTCATGTTTGTTTCTGGATATTTCATGCACTGGGGTACATGTGATTTTGGATGTTTGGTGCCTGAGCCCATGCCACTCAAGTACACGCCAAGGATGTGCATGGTGCCGAAGATTGAGCAGATCACCACGCCGAATAAGAATGTGCAAAGCTATTTTATGAGAACCGATGCATCGTATTATGTTAATGAGAAATATAGGATGGCTGGATACAGAACGGATGAACCAATTATACATGTACTAGTGTATGGACGACGACTTATTGTGGATAATATGGCTGAGACAGTTGATATCGAAGGTTTTTTTGATATTGTGAATATTAGCATAGACAGGTTTGGAAGCCTTGAGGAGGGGTTAGGATGGCTTGGGAACCGTATTGTAGCAGTAACCGAAAGACTTAGGATTGATAGAAAAAGATCTTTTGTGTCTGTTGTGTTCCATGACTTGTTGAGCAGGACTGAGCTCTTAGGTCTTTGTAATCTGTTTATTAATCTTCTGTCGTTCAAAGGAGTGTTGGTAACGCCTTACAGCTTGTCGCAGGCGGTATGTGTGGTTTCACCGAGTTGTGTGGTGATAAACATGTATGAGAGATACAGTACGGTGAGTTTTGTTGAAGACTTCTGGGTTGTTGATGCGATGTGTGTGAGTGGGGAAAGCAGCAAAGGGTTTGTTTTGCATGATTCCGTTGACTTTGTAGATGAGTTCAACAAGGTGCGAATATTTGAGGAGAAGAATGTTTATTGGTGTGATTTGTGTGATTATAAAGGAGAGTGTCTGGACATAATGAGACAGCATTTTAATGAGGCACATGCAGGGAATGTAGAATGCCATGAAGGATGTGATGACCATTTTAAGATGCACATACTGATGTATGACGAGAGTGGAGATTTATGCAGTCGTATTTATGCAAGACTGGGCTATGTGCTAACGAAGGAGAAGATCAAGAAGATAGGCAGCAAGGTGATGGTGATTAAGCATAATGAATGTGAGGTACCTGAAGATGAGTTGAGTGCATGTTTTGAAAGATTTGGAGTGCATGCTGAGATTACTGTGTATGAAGAACCAATGGATGAAGCGATTCTTGGAGTCATGGAAAGATTTTCGAATCTTGACTGTATGAAGGAGGTGTGGATGACAGACAAGGAATGGAACAGTGTTGGACTACGTGTATTGAAGGAGAAGGTTTTGTTTGTGATATGAGTGATTATAGGAGAATGGTAAGAATATGATGGATAATGTGTTGAATGAGAATGTGCAGAAGGATTATGCAATCTATCTGATAAATGATATGCTGGATGAGAATATTTAGAAGAATCTTGTAGGTTAAAACATGATATTGGTGATAGAAAAGCCCCTGCGATGGAAGAGGAGACAGAGTTTTTTGGATTTGTACCTGCATCGTTCATATCTGAACTGCAAATGGAGATAGAGAATGCGCTTAATGATGGAATTGCTAAGTTATGCGAGATAAGGAGAGGAAAGATGCAGAGGGTGTCAGAAGTCTTGCTTGAGAGCTTTCGTAAGAACTACTTTATATTTTCGAACTTTGTGCTGCGCAACATTGTGTGTTTTCCTGATGGGTTTGAGATGGAACGAAAGGCGAGCGAAGATGTTGTAGTGGCTGATATGCAACAGATAACTGATGAGCTGATGCAAAGCTTTTTAGAAGAGGAGATGCTACGGGATGAGATGAATTGCCTGAGAGAGGATCTAGAGATTGAGGAGTATCGGAAAGAAATGTTTGAGAAGATACTGAAGTGCTCTGAACCAGTAAATGATCTTGTGGATAATGCTAGAGCAACTCGGGATGAGCTTGAAGGAATTAAGCAGTTACAAAGCAGACTTAGGGTGTTTGGTGCAGGAGAGGATGATGGATTTAGTCGATTGCTAGAATACAGAGAGATCAAAAGCAGCTTTGCAAAGAAGGAGCGAGATGATCTTTTGAAGATTGGAAATATCGATGTATTTGCCATGATTAATGAAAGCATAAATAAATGCGATGTTTGAATGAGTTTATTTCTTGAGATAATAAAATATGTGAAAGTGTGAACTTGCATGATTGCTGTACATTGAATGGGAGTGAAATACCCTGAAATGGCGATGATTCGGAAGCTGATGATAAGCGGAATAAGATCGTTCAGTCTGAGGGATTCAAACACCCTGGAGTTCTATTCGCCATTGACGTTGATTGTTGGAGCGAATGGGACTGGAAAGACGACGATTATTGAGTGTCTGAAGTATGCGACGACAGGGAGTCTTCCACCTAACAGCAGGGGAGGAGCATTTATCTATGACCCGAAGATGGCAGGAGAGGTTGAAGTGTGTGGGCAGGTGCGACTTCTTTTTACGAGTGTGTATGGAAAGCAGATGGTGTGTTCAAGGACGTTGCAGCTATCTGTACGAAGGGAGCGTGTGGAGCAGAAGACGGTTGAAAGTGTGCTGAGGGAGGATGGAGAGGGAGTAAGTGGAAAGTGTGGAGATATTGATGCGGAGATGCCTGTGCATCTTGGGGTGTCGAGTAGTGTGCTTGAGAATATAATATTCTGTCATCAGGAGGAAAGCACATGGCCATTAAGCGAGCCTGTGGTAGTGAAAAAGAAGCTTGATGAGATATTTGCATCTTCGAAGTATGGCAAGGCGCTTGACAGTCTGAAATCACAGCGAAAGGAGTGTATGTCTGAAATAAAGCTAAAGATGCAGGAGCTTGAGTTTCTGAGGAAAGTGAAAGATCGAAGGGATGTGCTTGTGACGAGTATAAGGAACAGCAGTACAGCGATTGAGAAGAATGAGATTAAACTTGAAGCTTATGAAGCGGAGATAGTGAAATGCAATCGAATTATTAACGAGATATGTGCGGAGATGATGAGAAATGAAGAGATGGATAGAAGGATGCATGCACTTGAGAATGAAAGGAATGAACTGAGAACGTTTTTAGATAGTTTTAAAGGACGGTTACTTAGTATTGAAGAAGCTAACGATGTATTTAAGGGAGAGTTGTTGATGGAAGTTGAGAATGAATATGCTAGAATTGAGAAAGAAACAGAAGAAGCTGATAAAAGATTTAAGATGATTGGAGAGGAACGGGGCGTGTATTTGAGAAGAAGAACGGAGCTTGATGGAGTGTTTTCTGAGATTTCAATCAAATCATCAAAACTAGAGGATGCAAGGGCATGGAGAGTTGAAGCGATTAGAAAGCTTGAAGGGGAGTTGAAAGTGAAAGAAGGATTTAGGGAGACAGCAATAAGTGTTTTTACAAAAGTTGAAAGTGAGATTGCGAATCGAAAGGAGAAGATCCGAGAATGTGAGATTATATTGCAGAAGCTGCGTGATGAAGAAGGAGAGAGGATGTGTATGGTTCGAGAGAAGAAGCGGATGATTGAGGAGTATGAAATGCTAGAAGACGAAGTAAATGTGGAAGTGGATGTGAATGTTTCGTATGATGAAGAGATTGAAGAATTAAGAGCAGAGATATGTAAAGATAAGGAGATTGAAGTATTGAATGAGAGACTAGAGGAATATCAGAAGAGATTGAACAAGGCATATAGTGTTGCAGAGTGCAATTTTGAGATGAATCGGTTAAGAAGTAGAAGAAGAGAGATTGAGAGTATGTTGAATGGTGTTGATGTGAGTGGATTACAAGATGTACTTTGCAGACAAGTTGAGGAAGTTGATAGGAAGCGTGAAAAGATCAAATTGGTTGAAAAGGAGTTAGGATACAGAAGTGCAATGAGGGATCAAGCAAGGAATGAATGCAAGCGGATGCAGAAGGAGATACTGGAGAAGATAGATGAATTACGAGCATTCGGAAGGAAAGAGAATGAAGAAGTATTGAATTTTGAGAAGATGTGTTTGAAGCCATGGATTGGTAATTACTCGATGGATGATGCCAGGATTACGGCTGATAGATGCAAAGAATGGATTATGAATGGAGATAATGAATTTATACTAAATGATCTTGAACCTGAATGTGTGTATGATGCTGAACAATTAGCCTTAGAGCTTGATGGAGTTAATGAAGAGGTTTGCAAGGGGTTTTGTATTAGTGTTTATGCAGAAGCACTAGAGATGGCCAAGATGCATCATGTATGCCGGATGTGCAATAAGAAGCTGAGTGAAGTTGAGGAGATCGTGCTGAAGACATCACTGGAATTGATGATGAGTGAGATGCAGATATCAAAGAATGATGCACTTGACAAGAAGGCGATGTTGAAGAATGTAGTACAGGGAATTGAGGAAAGGAACTGTAGAATTGTTGAGAGAAACATGGTAAGATGTGAGATTATTGATATGATGAGTAGATATGAGGATGTACCTGAATGTGAATCTTCAGGTGATTTAGAAGGGATGGAGCTTGATGTTCTTGATGCAATAGAGAACATGAAAAAGACTGAGGGCTTGATTGAGGCTGTGAATGAAATGTTTGTGATAAATGGAAAGCTGAAGGACGTGGAGGAAGGAGAATCAGTGCAGGAGTTGAAGGGGATGATTGATGGAATCAAGAGAATATATGAAGAGAAGAAGAGTGATAGAAGGAGGAAGAATGAACTGATGACGAGATTGTGTAAGAAGCAGGCACTTGTGGATGCAACGAAGGATATACGAGAGAAGATTAATTTCAGAGAGGAGGCAAAAGAAGCTATTAAGATGATTGAGAAGAGCAATGTGAAGGCAAAAATCAATGATGTGGAGGAAGAGATTGCGAGAAGAAGGATAAAGGTTGAAAGGATTCAAGAGGAGTACTCTAAGCGTAGAGTTGCACTTGAGATGGATATTGAGATGCTTGGACTAAGAAGTAAAGAGATTGATGCCTTAGAATGTGAGGTTGGGGTATTGAATGCAAAGGTTAAAGAGCTGCTTCAAGGAGAATGGAGTGAAGAAGCAAGAGATGAAGCAATGTTTGAGATGCTTAGAAACGAGCTTGTTGATATGAAAAGCAAGACGGTGAAATTGGGACAGACAATACGTGCGATTCATGAATCAAAAGCAGCAGCTGAAGAAAGCATAAAATACTATAATGCGACTATAAGGATTGAAGAGATTGGTAATGAGCTTGAAGCGATTGATTGTGAATACTTGAGTGTTATTAGAGAGAAGAAGATAAAGTTAGAGGAGAAGAAAATAAAACTAATTTCGCACAAGTCACTGATATTAGGAGAATGCAAGCAAATTGCATTAGGAATAAAGGGATGGAAACAGGAATTACAGAATGATCATGTGGACACGGTGGAGAAGTATAGCCGATGTTTTGTTGAGTTGAAAGCACTTGAAAAGTCATGCTCTGATCTTGAGACATGCATCCAGGTATTGGACAAGGCAATAGTTGATTTCCACTCGTTCAAGCTGGATGAGGTAAATACAACGCTTAAAGACCTGTGGAGAAGCACTTATGTTGGAGGAGACATTGACTGGATTGAGATCAAAACCGAAAGTGTAGGACAGAAGACATACAACTATAAGGTTGTGATGGTGAAGAATGGAGTTGAGCTTGACATGAGGGGAAGATCGAGTGCTGGACAGAGAATGATAGCCAGTATTCTTATTAGGCTTGCGCTGGCTGATTCGTTTGCTTTGAATTGCAACATTCTGGCACTTGATGAGCCAACAACCAATCTTGATAGAGGGAATATGGAGAGTCTTGCGCTTATGCTATCGAAGGTGATATCGACTCATAAGCACAATTCAAGCTTCCAACTGGTTGTTATTACGCATGATGAAGATTTTGTAGAGTTATTGAACAGAGACGGACCTGAGTATTTCTATAGATTGAAGAGGGATGAGGGAGGAAACTCGGCAATTATCAGACATTCAGTGTATGGTTTTAACCATTCATGACTTATATCAAGCATTCAGTGAATGATTTCAATTATTCATGATTTATTTAATGTTTTATATTATTTTCACTTGAGATATAAATATTTGAGACTCAGTGAGTATTTTATTTACTTTTAGAAACACTTATATAATCACTTATACAGCACTTAGGAACACTTATACAATTACTTATATAATCACTTCTAGCTTGGCTTTGACTGCTAATGTGGTTTTGGTTTGAATCCATCAACAGCCATGTTTCTTGTAGCCCTAGGAATGATGAATGTTGTCTGCTCAAGATCCTTTGATATCTGTACCTGGCACCCAAGCCTGGATGTACGTGTTGAGCCAAATGCCTGGTCAATAAGGTCATATTCTTTATCTGAAGGCTCCTTGAGCTTTTTATACACAGACTCTCCAAGAATCACATGACATGTTGAACACGCAAGGCTTCCTTCACAAGCACCTTCCAGCTCTATTCCATTCTTATGTGCCGTTTCCAGTACTGAATCACCAATAAATGCATTCACGGGAATGATATTTTTTGCTACTTCGTAGAACACACAAACCTTTTTGCCTGTGTCATCTGCATTCTTCATGCGGTGCCATGGGCCACAAAATCAAAACAACTTACTTACTGGATTTAATACTTTGTGGATGCTATTAGATTCAATGCCTCAATGTGTCTTGCACAGTCTTCTGCAAAGCCATGTAAAGGCTTTACTTCATGCAATATCAAGCTTTGGTTGATATGATCAAGTGTACCACACACCATCTTATCCAGGATCATCTTCCTCAGCTTCTTTTCAATCACATCTACATCAAAACACAACATCCTTGCTATGAAATCAATTCTAACCACAGAGTATGGCTCCACAATCTTCACAATGTTCTTCTCAAGCAGAGCATCGTACAGGTATTGCATGTGTGCATATATGAATGCATCTTGGCCGATCACATCTGAGTTTGTAACAAGAACATCGCTGTATGTCTTCAAGTCACGATCTTTGCATGCAATACTTATGTTCAGTAGTGTTTTGACTGTTCTGTCATCTAAATGATTCATTGTGCTTTTGTTCCTCAACACTACTGCAACTTCATCACACTTGTTTGCCATGATCTTTGATAGTATGAGGTATCTCAGTGCAACACATGCTTCCGCATCTAGCTTTCCTAATGTAAATCCTTCCAGTGCCTCAATAAAGTATGAAGAAGCCACTCCGTAGTTTCTTTCATCGCATATATACATTCCACTCAGTAAGTCTATTTGAGCCTGTAGGTGTGATGGGCAGTATGCTGAAACCGCAAGCACTCTTGCAGATGTCAAACATGCTCTTGACTTTGATATATTCTTGAGTTCATACAGTGCCTTACTTTCATACACATGTAGTGTGATCAAGTTTACTTTGTCATCGTATTTCTTCAGCTCACGCATCACTTCTCCGACCTGATCAATTGTGTCTACGTACTTTCCTGTCTTTAGCAAAGCATATATTCTCTTGCATTGTAAATCCAGTCTAAGCATCTTTTTACCTTCACTGTCAGCCCATGTAATCAATCTTTCAAGAAGGTTTAGGATTGCTTCAAAGCTTTCCTCGCAGTATGGAATCGTCTCAAAGAATGCCTTTATGATCTTTGTGACTCTTGCAGTTGTCAGGTCTTGCCACATGTCCTTCAATTCAACAATTGTATCTGCAACGCTAGTGTAGTCTCCTCTTGATACATATGCATTGAGGGTCGCAAAGACTGCGTTTTCCTTTTCTTCAAGAGCTGTGATTTTGCTTGCAAGCACCTTTCTGAGCTCTTCTGTCATCAGGGCTGTGTTTGTTTGTTTTTTGTGCGTACCCTGTTATGAAGACACTGGGTGAGAATTCTGATAATCTCTCTGCATATGCCATGCGCATGAATGCAATGGGAAACAGCAGATGTTGTGCATACACAAAGAGTCAGGCGCGACATCTTTATGAAGAGCATAGGAAATCAGTTGTTGCTCGTATCAATATCAAGGAGATTCAGCAGAGAGTGATTGGCAAGATCACAGGAAAGAATGATGTTGCTGATGTGATGCTGAGCAGCATAAGACACATGAGAAACTACGATGGGATCTTGAATATATGTGATGACAACATGTTGAATGATTCAGGTAATGATATCCTGAGCACGGTTAGTAGTTTATGTAATGATGAACAAGGACTTAGCTATCATGATGATGCGATTGAAGATGAATGCATGCTTGATGGGATGAATGAGAATGAAGAATGTAATGATGTGCAAAGAAAGAAGCGTGGGAAGAAAAGATTTGTAGATGATGAGGCAGATGTGTCTGGAGAGAATAGTGGAACAGATGAAGAGTGTGAGAGTAGTAGAGACGAGATTTCTGGACTGATTGTGTCTGATGATGAGGAATGCAGTGAATCACATGGTAATATTTATAATGAAGATGCATTGAGAATGGATGAAAGCATTCTTAAGGGATTGTATAACAGATTTTTCAAGAACACAACTGATAGAATGAAGATTGTATCCCATGATGTACAGAATGAATTAGAGACTTGTATATCGAAAGTTGAAGATCTGAATGTCGATGAGAGTGGTGAGTGTGAATATAATAGAGAGAGTGGAGATGAATATAATTATTTTGAGGAACTGAATGATGTTGATGATATTCTCGTGTTTCCAAATGAGCATGTTGAGTATTCTGAGGATGCATGTAGAAAGCAAACACATCATGAATATACTGAAATTGAGTTTACAGGAAATGCTGATATGATTGAGAAGAAATTAGGCAATAGAAAGGATGTATGGGAGTTTAGTGAGAAGCACGAATAGTGTATGGTATGTAAGTACCATTGTATTGTGTTTAGTTTTCATTCATGCATAGAGTATGTAAGTAGATGAGTAGTTAATGAATAAGTGTGAATATTTCATGTGTAATCAGATGAGTAGTTAGATGAATAATTCACGAGTAAATGGATGAATGGTTAAATAAGTAGTTAGATGAATAATTAGTAAGTAGTTCACGAGTAACTACATTAATGGTTAAATAGGTACTTCACACATAAAACTACACGAATGGTTAGATGAATAACCACATCAGTATTTACACCAATAATCCATAGGCAAATGCATCAACAAATAAAACGTAAATGGATGAATTACTTCATGATGTGTATAAAATACAAAATGTATTGATTTGATAATTTCTTTACTAATATTTTATATGAATAGATTCAAACACATTGTTGGCGATCTCATGGTGTATTGTGTAAATTCTATCCTGATTAAGTGATGCATTGAATGAAATCATGAATGCGTTACCTGATCTAGTTGTGTCACCCGTTCCTATGATATTCGATTGGAACTCATTTGTATTTGTGAGAATTATCTTTATATGTATATGCTCTTCATTGTTTGTGCCACGATACTCAATATTTTGGATTGACATTGTGCTTTTTCGTCGTATCCATATTACATTCAGGTCTATTGGAATACATGGACTTCCTGAGAATATCAAACCAATCAATTTGATTCTAAGCTCATCATAATCCTGACTTTGAGAATTTATATCTGGTTCATAAGGATAGATCACTGGCACAGTTGCACAATGCCCGTTGAGATGCACATGCACAGGAATTAAAGTGTTTTCTGATGTGTTTGCTTCTTTAACAATGACACCGTGTAGAATTGCTGATGTGTGTTCGTAAAATACAAGCTTAAGCTCAAATGCATCTGTGAAGTATATGTCTGTGCATTCTGCATTGTATACAACACTACTGTCAATGCATTTGTAAATTCTAGACTTTTGCAATTCAACTGTTTTTATGCTTAATGAAGGTTGATCTACAAAACGTAGCTTGTATGAATTCTCGCCGTATCTAAGTGAATCGCTCTTGTGTATTTTTGAAGCAACATCCTTCATGACTGATATCCAGTTTGGCTCGCTTATACACTTAAATGCTCTTGTCATCATTGATTGTTCAAGATCAAGATTTGCGCCTTGTTTTAAGAATCTTGATGCAGCAATAAGGTATAGAAATGCATATCGATGCTGTGATTCATTGAGTGCCTTTTGATGCAGTTTGTAATGTAAGAGAGTGGCATGATATCTTTCTGCCTTTCCAATAAACTTCATTACTTTTCTAGCTGTTCTAAGCGAAATGGAATCTAGGATGTCCAACATGAACATTATTCTAGACTCTGAATCGTTATAGGACAGTAGTGCTTGTATGATGCGATCCGTGCTATTATTTTTTATTTGCTGAGTAAATTCTTTCTGTATTTCTCTGATTATGCGTGCTTCATTTCTGAGTGCTTTTATTTCAGGTTGTTTAGTCTTTATGTGATAGTTGATTATGTTGCACTTCATGTAGAATGCATACTTCATATCACAAATGGATATGGATGTAATGTATTCGTTGAGCGTATCAGAGATGTATTTTACAAGCTGTTTTCTGTATGTGTCCCATGTAACCTGTGTATCTGAGGTCCATGGAATCGGAGATCGATTGAAGAACAAGACACCATCTTTACACACCGAGTATATGTCTATTGTATTGAAGATTGTGCTTCTGAATATGCTTTTTGTTACTGAAAATATTTCTATGGTTATAAACGGATGTATACGGTGCCACTTTCCTGACCTTCCTGGTGATAAGCACGTATCTGTTGTTAAATCAAGTTCTTCATGCTGGATATGACATATTCGAGGCAATGTGCTTGTGCCTGAGTGATGCACCTTGATTGACCTTTTCATGCAGTAAACAAACAAATCATAAATAAAATTACATATGCATGGATAGACAAACTATTTAATGCTCATTTACACAGGAATAATCTAGGTTTTGTAAGAAGTGCCGGTATTATCGGCAGAGATGCACGAAGCCCATGAATCCAGACAACAGCGAATGCGAGGTTGTTTGGAGAGACATGACAGTTGAACCAGCATACGGACAACCTGAGCAAAATGCCATAGTGAACAGAACTAATGGAAAGATCATGCCTTACACGATGGTTGCTCTTATTGGGCCAAGCGGAGCAGGAAAGACAACAATGCTGAATGCAATCACTGGAAAGTCAAGAGAAGGACTAAAGGTTTCTGGAGAGCTACTTTTGAATGGGAATTTTACAGATCCCAGGGTATGGGAACATGCTGTTGGATTTGTTGGTGAGCACCTTTATGAATATGAAACACAGACAGTTAAGGAGACATTGAGGTTTGCAACGATGATGATGCGTGGAGGTACATGTGATGAGATTGATACAGGAGTGTGTGAACTAGCACAGACCCTCGGTCTTATCAAAACACTAAACACACGCATTGGATTGATATCAACGGGAGAGAAAGCAAGACTGTCACTGGGAATAGCGCTTATCAAGAAACCGTCGATTCTTATCATAGACGAGATCATGAACGATCTTGATCAGTCTACAGCCATTCACATTCTTGAGATACTGCATGGAATAAAGCAACAAGGAAAAGGCATTATGATTGCATTCCAGAAGATTCCGTATGGTGCTCTTGATTTTTTTGATAGTATTATGATGATTTGCCAAGGAGAGATTGTGTTCAGTGGAGGTGTTTGTGAGTGCCTGAGGTTCTTTGCATCACAAAGATACCATCTTGAAGAGTCACAGAGTGTTTCTGAGTTTCTGACTAATGTTCTTACGGTTAACGTGTCTGGAGAGGTGTCTGAGCAGCGAAGGATTGATGCAATGAAGAGATGCTGGAAGCAAGTAGAACCTCCTGTTGTATCATCTATTATATCACAGATTGATTTTCCGGTTGTATTTGACAGGACGTTGCAAAAGTTCACGATGATATTCCGACGGAACATACTTGACTTTTTCAGAAAGACAGAGTTTTTGAAGATTGTATGTGTCCAGAAAATAACCACGCTTGTGATGCTTGTTTTTGTGTATTTCAGACTTGATTACACGCAGAAGGGCGTTCGAGATAGGTTTGGGATTCTGTCATTTATTGTTATCAACTGCTTTGAAAAGACTGTTACTGTGTCGATCATGGTGTTTGAGACTCATAGAAAGGTGATTAAGAGGGAGATATGCACAGGCATGTATGGAACCACAGTGTCATATTTTGCAATGCTTGTGTCTAGCTTTGTGACGTCTGGACTCTCAAACCTTGCGTATACGATTGTGGTTTACTGGATGGTTGGCCTGAATCCAAGGTTTGACAGGTTTGTGTTTTTTCTTGTGATTCTGATGGCTGCATTAGTGTTTTCGATATCATTTGCAATGCTTGTTGCACTGAACACCAAGACGCATGTACAAGCGCAGATCCTGGGTTCGACGATTATCACGTCGTTTGTAATCTTTGGCGGGACATTTGTGAATCAGGATACGATTCCTGGATTTATACGCTGGGCAATATGGCTATCTCCGATATATTATGCGTTTGAGGCAATGCTGCAGAACCAGTTCAAAGGGATGCTGTTTGAGTGTGACTTTTCTGAAAGGGATTGTATTTGTGATGGAGAAGAGGCGCTACAGTTCTATGGATTTAAGAGGATTGGTACAGGACTGTCTACAGGCATTGTATTATTGTCCACTACGCTGTGTGTTTTTCTTGGTGTTGTATCGATGAGGACTGTGATAAAGCCACGAATTGGAGAAAAAGATTTTGAGAACAGATCTGAGACAACAGGAAGGATTTAATTTAATGTCTTTTGTTTCTTTGAAAGCCTGATAGATCGTACAGACACTCTTGTTGGTTCGTTTTCTCGGTGTTCGGGGATGTCTTCCCAGTTTGGGCATACAGCCTTCGTTCTTTTTTTTCTTCTGATGCGGTATTTGTCGATATCTTGCTTGGTGAATCCGTAGTCGTACATTCCGCGTCTGATGATGAGGTTGTGGTTGAGAGTAGTTGTGTTATTTTCGGAACGTTTTTTTGCGCCAACTGCTTCGATCATTGAGAATGGCAGTGTGCCTCTTGAGATTGTGTATTCTCGTTCCTCTATAAATCTGTTTATGTTGAATTCTCTAGAGATGCCTGTATTTTGAATGAATTGAGGTGTATGTGAGTTATGAGCAGATTGAGGAATATACTCAATTATCTCATCATCAGATGTGTCTTCACCTGATTGATCGCTAATATCTATGCGACTGAGATGCAATGATGTGAGCAGGTCGTCAATGCTTAAGTTTGCACAACCAGTTTTATTGTCTTTTTTCATAGATTGAGGATGGGCTATGCTATTTTTGTCTTTGGGCCAGCAGGATCGGGAAAGAGTACGTTTTGCAGGAGCATGAAGGAGCATGGAGCTACGATAGGAAGGAACTACAAGGTGGTCAATCTTGATCCTGCACAGGTATCTACGGATGATGAGTATGAGATTGATATCAGGGAATTTGTTACTGTTGAGGAGATGATGGAGAGCTATGATTGTGGACCTAACGGAGGATTACTGGCGGTGCTTAAGGAGTTTTATGAGAGTATTGACGAGATGAGTTTTGGGGATCTTGAGGACTCATTTCTGGTATTTGACTGTCCTGGGCAGTTGGAGTTGTTTATGCATTCAGATGTGATGCTGAAGATAATTGAGCATGTGAAGCAATACTTTCGATGCGGAGTTGTTTATGTGATGGAATCGCAGTATTTTGTGGATATTCACAAGTATATCAGTGGGTGTTTCTGTGCACTTGTATCGATGGCTAGGCTGTCTGTGACATGCATGAATGTGATTTCGAAGATGGATCTTATTGCTGAGGATGAGTCTGAGATTTTCTACACGCCGACGAGTGAGATGTCACGAATGTTGGGAAATAGCAAGTACTCACAGATATCGAGAAAGATCCTGGAGTTTGTTGTTGAGAACAGTATGATTGACTTTATTCCGTTGGATTGGGGAAAGGAAGAGTCAGTGGAGCAGATGATGTATCAAATGGATAGTGCAGTGCAGTACTACGATGATGCAGAACCTAGAGCACGTGACATTGATGAATGAGAACATATGAAGTTTGGGTTTGTGAGATTGAATAAATGTGTTGATGAAAATATGTGTAAGTATGTTGTAAGGTATAGTTGAGTCATTTAGTGAATTCTATGGGTTGATGATGTGATTATAGGTATTTTGAATAAATCAAGCCAATTTATAGAAGAGATAGTATAAGTTAGTAGAATGAATTGCACAACTCAATATATAATATATTGATTTAAATCTGTGAGCTTATACAACTTATACACAATATAACACATTTAATCATTTACCTCACTATTATTGTATTACATAAACTCATTTTATTTCATATTATGATGTCTATTTTATTATACATGATATATTATGCATTGTATTTACATACTGCTCAGTCAATTTGTATCTCATGATGGCATGCAACATATGGAATATGATGCATGATATACTAAATTAAGAATAAATCGATGGATAGGGTAACAGATAAAATATAAGAGTAGATTCCCATGTGAAATGAACAATCAAAAGGAAAATTCACATGCAAGAAAGAATCTTATACAAAATTTTCTGAAAGAAATGAATTACGATACTATGAAATGTGTCTTTAATTGGAATCATGGTATTGAGCGAGAATTTAAACAATTTTGTGACAAAGAAATCGAATTTTTGCTTAATGTGTCAGAGAAGACTTTTAAAAAATATTTAAAAGAATGGTGGGATAAAAAACTAGAAAAAACGTATAACGAAAAGCGGGGAGATGATGGATGGAGGAAAAACTTATATAAAGATACATGGGACAAAGGATTTAGTAACTCGTGGAATGATATTAAAAATCGGATCGAAAATTATAAATCTTCGGGTATTAATATTATAAGTAAGGAAATCATAATCCAGTTTTTAACTAAAATGTCGTATGATATTATTGAACAAGAAACGCAAGGAAACCCAACCCAACAAAATTTAGAAGAAATACTTAAAAGTCAAGGGATAAGAACAATTAATGTTGTGGACTACAGTAATTTTAATACGAAAAACGGTAAAGTGAAATTGAATGATCCTCAAGATATTCTGTATCTTGGCGGGGATGAAAATGAATATAACCAATTAAAAAAACAAGATCAAGATACTAGGAAAGAATATGAAGAAAATTGCAAAAGTAGAACGCCTAGTAAAGAAGAGGAAAATGATTTCTATAATACAATACGAACCAAGACGATCATCTTAATGGGAGCGACTGGTTCCGGAAAAAGCTTGCTCATAAACGCAATGGCTAATTATTTACTTGGTGCTGAAGAGGACGGGACGGATAGAATACAAATTCTTAAGATTGATGGAGATGGTAATCAATCAAGTAGTCAAACAAGTAAAATAACCGCATATGTGCTTTTTTATTATGATCAATATAATAAACGAAAGGCAATTCAGATAATAGATACACCAGGTTTTGGAGATACAGGAGGACAAGATAGAAATAAACAGATCAGTAAACAAATACGTGACTTTATATTAAAAGATGAAATGGAAGAAATTGATGCTGTTTGTTTTGTAGATCCTAACTCGAATGTTAGGGCTACACCTACTGTAAAATACATCGCGAATTCTGTTTTATCTGTATTTGCCGATGATGTAAAAAATAACATTCATTTGTTAGTTACATTTGCAGATTCGGGATTTCCACCGGTAGTAAATGCACTTAAAGAAGTCCCCGATTTTCCTAAAAATCGCGATGGAAAGATCACGTATTATAAAATCAATAATAGTGGTTTGTATACTAATTATAATGACCAAGACAAATTATTGTCACAAAATTTTTGGATGATGAGACAAGAAACTTTCGATAATTTTTTCTCCATGTTAGCTAAAACGAATCCTGTAAGTCTAAAAAAAACTAAGGAAAATATAAGAATCCGGAAAAATAATGAAGAAGTAATAGAAAGTATAGAAGAACACATGAATTTTATGCTTAAACCATATGAAGAAGCTAAGACTGAAGTGAATAAGTTAATAAGTAATCAAACAAAGGACAGAATCTATAACAATTTTGATGATTTTTTCGAAATAAACATAATAGCAAATAGAGGGGAAGTTAATGATAGTACATTGGGTAATTTATATCCCGAGTGTGGTATTTTGAAAAATTTAAAAATCCTAAGAGACAATGTGAAGATAATATTTGAAAAGCTAGAAAACGTAAACGAGGAACCCTTAAATCAAACCCATCCAGATTCGAATGTATTTCAGCTACTTTCTGAAGTTAAAACGAAAATTAACGAGAAAAAACAAACAAAGGATTTAACAGAGAACCTGATTCTAATTCTAGATATGATTCAAGATGATTCGAATAAAAATAAACCCTCATGCGTACCAGTTGATTCAAGTGAATCATCAAAATATCCTAAACCCTCACGTGAGCAGAAAACAAAACCGGAACTATTAATGATAGCTGTAGCGGTGATATTGATGATTATTGAAGCAGTGTTTACAGGAATAATGATAAGAAATGTATTGAAGAATGGATATGGAATGAATGATATAGTGATGAACCTAGCCATGGCAATTATAACTGTAATGGTGATGCTGTGTGTTATTGGATATGTGATGAATAGAAACAGACCTTTCTGGCATGATGTAGCGATGGTAGGAGGAAGTGCAGGAATTGCATTTATGAGAATCTGTATGCTAGTGTTTTTGAGTAAGTATATGAATATAATGAACATAATTATAATGGCAATAGGTGTAGCAATGATAATAGCGAGTGGAGTAGCTATTGCGAATAAAAATAAGATTAAGAAGAATGTCGGTGGAAATGATAAAAGTGGAAATTATACAAATCGAATGACTAAGAATGTGATAGTGACACTGGGTTTATGTGTGATGGCTATAACAGTAGGATTTTAGGATGATATAAGGTAATGGTTGGATATATGAGATGAAATAAATTAATAATGAATAATTTGTGTTTAATGGATTGTGAAGTGATTAGTGATGGTGTTTATGAATAAGAATGACAAATGAGCTGTTGTACATGTATATATTGAGTTACAGAATGATTGAGTTCTAGATCGTGACTAATATGGATGTAAAATGAACCATCTCAAGTATATTGATGCAAGTATCGTATATTGGTTGCAAGTATTATAATGACTGTTGAGTGTACATGATGACAGAAATAATGTAGTTGCAGCATGCAATGCGTGTAGTGCAAGTTTTCTTGATGAGAATGGAATTATATGGATATGGCAAATTCTAGTGAATTGGGATTTAATACTAGGAATGAACGCCCGCTATAATGAGTAATAATGCAACAGTACCAAAAGATCCAATAACTGTGTGTTTAAATAAAATGCTTGATGCATATAAATCTAATAAAGATACTCCAAAGTGAAACTAAGAATTTTTTGACGGATTACTTACAAAAAAGTAAGTAAAGAATCGATGCAAGCTTTACTGGAGGGTAGTCTTAAAAACAAGACACTGAGATTTAATGATTTAAGAATCCTAGAAAAGTTAGTTGTAGATACCAATATGGATGGAGATATGTATAAGAAAGTGACGCAGAATAAGATAGATCCAGATGATTATAAGAAAGCAAAAGATATGGCATTGGAATCGTTCATAATTACGCAGTTTAATTCTGAATTGAAAGTAGTACAAGATGCAGCAAATATAAGATCGAGAATATACTCTACAATGAATATTATTGCTGATAATGGTTGTGATGCAGCCAGAATAGAAGCTGCATTGAAGAATTTTCCAAAACGTGATGATTCTCTAAGTTAATTGCGATAAAGGATGTTTTTGATTATATAAATCAACTTAATAACGCATATTAAAAAGGACTAGAGCTGTGTCGTATAGTATTGCTTGATTTTCTTAGTAAGAATATAAATGAAATAGATAAGATAATAGAATGCGCAGCAAAGTATTATCACAGGGAGAATCGGAATGAGTTTAGTGCGCATATTGATAAAGTGAAGAGTAGTAATTTGTATGAAAAGCTTTTGGAAAATCAGAGAGAGATTCGTGATATTATTAATAACGATGATATCACTGAAGTATATAATAAGATGTATATACTTGTTGGGAGGTGTGGGATTGAAGAAGATTCACGGATCAGAACTAGCATAATTGATAAGATAAAAGATGAAAACATTAAGCAAACAATACGAAATGTTTGGCTTCCAAAGTTTCAAGATACATTAAAAGAATTGAATGAATTAACATTCGCAACAGGTGATGCTTCCATTGATCTAAATGAAAAGATGTATTTTGAATTGTTACTTGAAATTTCTGATAGGGATGCTGCTTTTTTTAAACATGCAGGTAACTTATTATCGATAGTTAATTGTATGGCAGAGCCTAAAGGTAAAGATATAGCAGAATCAGTAGTGGAAAATATGGTTCGTAGTATGAAGAGATTATTAATTGCATATTCTGTTGAAGATAATAATGCAATGAAAACGTCAGCAGTGCGTATAGGTATTAACAAAAGAGATAAAGAAGCAACAATGAGGGAAGTAAAATGTGTAGCAAAAATTCTGTATTTGAGTGCTGATAAAAACGGAGTATCTAATGAAACTAAAGAATCTGTCAATGAAGATATTAAGAAGTTTATTTCGTGTTATGAAAAATTGATACAGAATAACATACAGGAATCAAAACTCTCAATAAATATAGCGAATGATAGAATGAAGAGTACAGAAGCAAATAATGAGATTGTTAATAGTAGTGTAGCAGGAATAATGATGAATGAGGATAGAAATATGTAACAGATAAAAAAGACACAATGATGAATGACCTGTATAGTTTAGTTGGAATGATGCTCTTGATGATTATTATAGTAGGTGCAATAGGATTGAGTAAATTGAATATTATTGAGATTTGACAGAGTGGAAGTGGAATAGTAAGGATTTTATGTACGACTATACCTGTAGTGATTGGAATATTTATTATATACAATGCGTATAATATGTATGAATTGACGAAAAAAGAGATTAAAGGTGATAAGAATGAGAGTGATAACAAGGATCATGAGAAGGGTGTAGTGAGTAGCATGAGAGATCAAATGATTGCAAAGATGGTATGTGTTGGATTATGTGTATTAGCAATGATAGTTGAGATGGCTATGATAATAATAAGTATAATGAATGGGAATGGGAATGATACGAGTACTGATGATATTAACAAGATGATTACTACAGCAGTAAGTATAGCAATAATACTGAATATGATGAGATATGTGATGAGTAAGAATCAAGCAGGTTGGTATCATGGAGTGATGATAGGAGGAAGTCTGATTATAGGATCTATGAGAGCTGTAATGCTTGCAAGTGCAATGATAAGAGAGTATATGAGTGTGATGAACATAGTGATGATGTGATAGGTCGGTCTGTTAATGACAATAGCAAGTGTAGTTGTATACATTAATAGAAAGAAGATTACGAATGGTCAAGTAGTAAATGATAAGAATAGAGAAGTAGTAAATGAGAAGAATAAGAAGGATGAGAATGTGATATTAGGTAAGTGGAAGAATGGTATGATTATGAATATTGTTGGAATATTTATTGCAGTTTTAGCAGTAGTAATTGGATGGATGATTCCTGACATGAATTTGTATGAGATTATCAATGGTGATATTGATGGAGTATTACAATAGTAAGGTAGTGAGATAATGATAAGGTAATATTAATGTATTATTGGAGTGTTAGTAAAGTGTTAGATATTACAATGTTTAAGATATTGATGATAGAATAAGATAATATTGAATAGTAAAGTAATAAGAATAAACGAATAGATTTGATATCTTTGTATTTGTGTGAAGTAAACGAGGTAGAATGTTAAGACTTAATAGATGTACTGTTCTAATGAATAATACTAAATATTTCAGTTTATGATACATCTGGTGATTTTCACATAGTTAGCGTTCCCTAAGATATTATCCATAATAAATTGATTTACAGAATAACACTTTATAGAAAACAACAAAACAATTAAAGAACCTGATTTATTGCACTGTCAACACATGTTTCTTTGCTGCCTCCTCAAAGCTTGTCCTCACTAGCTCTAGGTCATCCTCAGCAACTTCCTTCTTTGCATCAACATTCATCATCGGACTGAACTTATTCCTCAGCTTCTCAATAAATCCAATCTCACTCACATCCTTATTGTGTCCATTTGGATAAACACTCGACATTATCCTTGCAAATATGTTCGCCACATACTCCATCCTTGCTTCTCGGAACTCGTTGCTTTCCTTATCAGATCCCTTGAAATTAGGCACAGAAAACTCAAGCCCTGCTGTCAGAAAATTAAACATGTAATACATCCTCGAGTATGCATAAGTCTCATAAGGTGATGCACAAACTCGTCCATTATGCACAAAAAACTCATCAATCACCTTGTAAATCTGTTCATCACTCAGAATTTCTCCGGTCTCTTTACTTCTTGGCTCTTTCAACGCACTAAGTCCTGCTTTGATATCTGCTCTCAGTCCCTCTCCAACCTTAGCTCCATCAAACATGTACTTCACTCTCTTATCTGCATCTAATGATAGAATCCCAGACACCGCATTGATCAGTGCACATCCAACCTCATACCAAGGATCTGTCTTACTCTCAGGTAATGTGTTCATCATGTAGTCAATGCTCTTTCCCTTGTATCCAGAAAAAAACATCTCTCCTCCAACTGTCTTCTTACTCTTCATCATATCCTTCAGCTGCTCATTCGTCAAGCTCTCATCAACCTTCAGATTCTCACTCTCACATATAAACTTCTCTCTAAGCTTCAAAAAAGACCCATACTCATTGAAATTCAGACTCGACTGGTGATCAAACCCTCGTAGATAATGCTCAGGCCTATTGAATCGTATCAAATACGCATCTCCAACCTCCTTGCTCACTCCATCAATCGTTTCCACTCTTCCTTGTGCAAGTTCATAGAACTTCTGTCTCTCCTCAGTGCTTGGGTAGTCAAGCTCGTTAATCAACTTGTATCTCCCATGAGTCATTGGCTTGTCTGCATAGTTCACTCTCCATGCATACATATAGCTTCCGTAGTACTCTGGATCCAAAAACGCCACTCCAAACAAAAACAGAAGTACGTAGTATATCCCAACTCCAACTGCAATCCCAATAAACGCCATTCGAAGCATTCCATACATCGTTGTTGGTTTTCTTGCTCCTTCACCACTCATTATACCCCTCGGCTAAAACAAAATTTATATACACATGCATTTGAACTGTTTACCCATAAAGCACATGCATCATCATAATACAAAGCATAACTAATGAGTACAACATATAATAAATCAAATAATCACATTATCTTCATTCATATACAATGTTATACAAATTATAAAAGAACTATATATGTAAATGGATTGCCATATTGGAAACATACAAATCTCAAATAAAATAGCCAGCATAAACATTTGAAAACACAATTTATTTACTACAAGCTAAATAACTGAAGAAAAAACATACAATTGGAACATAAAGCATAATTCATTGAAATCCTTCAAATTGATTTCTTTTACCTGTATATGCTGCTTTTATATGTTTGTAAGGTCTAAAAACAATTCCTTCATCCTCACTACTATTTTCTTCTTGACTATCATTTGGATCTGCAGAGCCATTGTAGTATCTTGGAATAAAAGGTGGAACCATTCGTCTGTTTTCTGCATCATCCCAATTAATTCCTTCAAAAAACAGGTGATCAGTTATTTCATGTATGCCACGCGATCCTAGCCTAGTTATTCTGTTTTTGCTCAATAGTCCAGTTATCAAGCTCCTTGCTGATGAACTCACATAATGCGGAAATTCAACCTGAGCCTCAAGAATCTTGTGATAAATTATTTCTGCACTTTCATCATAAAACGGAGGATCTCCACAGATCATTTCGTATAGTATTATTCCTAATCCCCAATAATCACTTGCACGCCCGTCATCCTCGCTACCCAGCTTTTCTGGTGACATGTACTCTGGCGTTCCTGAAATCATGTATATTGCTTCGTGCTCATATGCAGCAAATCCAAAGTCAACAAGCTTTATGTGTCCGTTCGACGCTATAAGTATGTTCTCAGGCTTCAGATCACGGTACAGAATCCCTTTGTTGTGAATGTATCTCAATGCACAAATAATCTCTGCCGCATAAAATCTCGCCATCTTCTCATTGAACCTTCCACATTTCTTCAGCCAATAGAACAACTCGCCTCCACTCACATATTCCATGATCAGTCTGACCTTTCCATTGTGAAAATCTGTAGCAAACAGCTTTGCAATAAATACACAACCGCAGAGCTGTCTTAGAATCGACACCTCGCTTTCCAATTGGTCAACTAAACGCTGCTTAAGAAGTTTTCTGAAACCAAGTATTTTAACAGCAAACATCATTTCTGGATCGTCATCGATTGTTGCTAAATGTACTTTTCCAAATGCACCGACTCCCAAAACTCGTCCTATTCTAAAATCTTTTATCCTCAGCATCTTGGGTTGGAATTGAAAGACTATTCTATGCCTCGTGAATTACAGTGTTACAATTCAATGCTTGAATGCATCACATAGACAGTACTAAGCATATACATCAGTTGCATAACGACAATGCTTGTTTAAAGATAATAATCAGATTGATGCTCTGCTTATGTGATTTGTTCAGCATCCTCTTTGCCTGTGTATCACTTGAACATGTGATTGGTTCTAAAGTTAGAGAATAAAACATATTGGTGCCTCCATGGGACCTGGCATGATTGATGAAGCAGAGGAATCAGAAACGGATGACGATCTCGAAGAGGCACTGCTTCTTCTATCATGCTATATAAGAAAAATAGAGGACGTGCGGGTTGATTCAAGAAGATTTGTGTTTGCAGATCCTAGAATATACCACGACTCCACGCTCAGATATCTCACAGAAAGACAGACGATGCTTATACAAGTCATAATTGATAGATACATGGACAAAACAGCAATTGCACACTTAAATCATGCAACTCAATCAGAAGTTCATCTTTACATGGGGTTTTGCTACGAAAAAGGTCTTTTTGGCGCGAATATGTGCCATGCAACTGCATTCAACCATTACATCTTATCTGCACAACTAAACAATCCAATGGGAACATTCAGAGTCGCACGGTGCTATGAAAAAGGCATAGGAAAGCAAAAAAATACAAAGAAAGCACTTTACTTCTACAGATGCGCTGCAAAACTCGGGCATGTGGATTCTATGCACATATACGGAGCAACTATACTATTCGGAAACAATATATGCAGCAGAAAGATGGAGGCAGGATACTTCTATTTGAGCCTTGCGGCAAAAAAAGCAAGCAGCTTCTATCCATATGCATTATATGACTTTGCAAGGTGCTATGAGGAAGGAAGTAAAATCGATATTCTGCCAAAAGATCCTGAATATGCATTCAAGAATTATATGAAGGGTGCATGCCTTGACTGCCCAAACTGTCAGTTCAGAGTAGGACTGTGCTTTGAAAACGGTGAGCTTGGACAGGAAAGAGATGTGCTGAGAGCCGTTGAATGGTACTTCAAAGCTGCAGATCTTGGGCAATCAGATGCACAGTTGAGAATCTCTGCCTTATTCCTCAATGGATATAAAGACGTGCTTGACAAGAACCATGAGCTTGCATTCAGGTTTGGGATTCGAGCAGCCATCCAAGAACATGTTGTTGCTGCATATCTTGTTTCTGATTATTATATCCAGGGTATAGGAATCAAGAAAAGCCGAGTGCTTTCATCATGGTGGAGCTTAATAGCAGAGGAGTTAAGAGCAAACCAAAATATAGGACTGCCTGAGAGGATCAAGGTCGTTGTTATAGATAATGAGATAGATCATGCAGATTTTGAAGATGGGATGATCGGCGGATTGATAAGAGCGCAATAAAGCATAAGGTAAGGTATAAGGTAAGCAATTGCTGTATGGAAATGAGCATGAATTAAACGATGTTGTCATATATGAATGTTTTATTGAATATACTAACAAATGAATTAACACAATGCTATTAATGCACAGATGATCGTACTTACTACTAACACAGATGATCTGTAGAAGGAGAAAAAACACAAAACCATCAATAAAACATTATCTACATAGACATAAATGTTTATTCATACTTCTTCCATTGCACGCTCCTCTATCTTGATTTTTTCGCCACGGTCATCATACTCATCAGACTGAGACCTTCTGAACAGAATGGCAAGATAGTACAGAAACAGCCCTTCGAATCCAACAATCTTCAATGCATAGATCAATGCAAGAATAACAATGTACCAGTCACTAAGGTTCAGGAAAATTACAATGATCGATGCGATCAGGACCTTCGTCATAGACATTATTACAACGTATTTGTACAGTTCAAACATTTTTGTATAGAATGCAGCAAGACTAAGTCCTATAGATAGCATTGCAATGATAATAAAAATCGTGCCCATGATGTGAGTAAACGTACTTTTTCCATCTGCATGTGCCATCAAGTACACAGGAATAATCTCGAGTATTGTGAAAAACATCGAATACTCCGTCATTTCATAAAGCGATAGGTACTTCACTTCAAGAGGAATGTAATTACCAATGCTAGAGTTGCCTATTACATCTACTGCATAGTTTGTTTTTTCTTCAACTGCATCTACCGCTTTAAGAACACTATCTTGACTTGATTCCATTTACTAAGACTCTTGTTTTCTTTTATTTTATGCTTGAATCAATCAATCATTGATGAATACTCTCCTTTTCTCCTTTTCTTCTGAATCATTCAACCTCTGAAATATCATTGATAAGAGCTTTGATAGGCACATGCAGGAGTAATAAAAATATCATAGCTCGCATGATCATTGTGTAAATACTTGATGCAATAAGGGTTGTACACATTTGATGGAAGTTCAAAACGAAATTGATTTGATTCAGCTGTGCGAACGAAATCCAGAGCTTGCAAACAGCATCGCTGTTGATGTATCTGCACATCCTGATGTATACAGGAAGACTCTCAAGAACATTCCATGTGCATTATTTTCAAGTAGAGCATTGAATAGTAAAAACATCAATAAAATAGTTACTGTAGAAGGGACAGTAATCAAGGTTTATGAGGTTCTTATAAGAAATGTTTCTAATGAAATGGTTTGTCTGAAATGTAATTCAAAAACATATGCAAAGCTGTCTGGGAATAAAAAGCAAAAAACATCCTGTGATTCATGCGGATCCTCTGTTGTCAAAGACAAAAGAAGCTTTGGAGAGCCTATACCCAGTCAGAGAATAAGACTACAAGACATTGGAAACTCTGAGTCGATGTCTGAGACACTGGAGATCGTTCTTGAAAAGGAGCTCGCAGGTAAGTTTTATCCTGGAGACAAATTGTTAATAACTGGCGTGATACTTACAAAATGGAAAATATTTAGAGCAGGAGAGCAAATGCTTGGATCGATGTATATGCATGCATTAGACGTGTACAAGCATAAAGAAGAGTCTATGAATGATTTGTTCAGTAGAAACTGCATTCTAAAACTGGAGGAGCTCGATCGTTTTGAAAGACGACTTTTTTTAATAAGGTCATTTGCTGAGGAGATTGAGGGATTTGAGAATGTTAAACTAGGACTGCTTTTAGCATTGATCAGTGGCAGTGGAAAGCCTGATGGCAAATCTACACGCAGTAATACACATGTTCTTCTGGTTGGAGATGCAGGGATGGGCAAGTCTCACATGCTAAAGACATGCATTCGCCTTGTGTCGCCTGCTGTCCTTATTAATGGTACAGGAACAACTCAAGCAGGTCTTACTACGTGTGCAGTCAAACAAGGGAAGGAATGGACATTAGAAGCAGGTGCTCTGGTGCTTGCAGACACAGGCATATGCTGTATCGATGAATTCAACAAACTCAGGCTGAACGAGAAGAATGGATTACTTGAAGCAATGGAGCAGCAAACACTCAGTATAGCAAAAGCAGGAATGGTGTCATCCTTGAACACAAGGTGTTCTGTTATTGCATCGGCAGGCACGAAGTATCGCTACGATTTGAACAAAAGTGTTTCTGAAAACACGACAATCACAACACCGTTAATCAGTAGATTTGATCTGATTTTTGGAATGTTTGATGGCAAAAATGAAGAATTCGACACACTTGTTGCAGAAAAGATCTTGAGCAGAAAGTCAGGTATTGATAGTGTAGATAAAGGCGAAATGACTTATTGGATTGGAACAATGCTTCGGAATTACATATCAATGGTCAGAAAACAAAATAATGTGATTTCTGAGGATCTGAATGAAATCCTGCTTGGTTATTATCACTACAAAAGAAGAACCGATGGAATTAACGAATTCAACACAATTAGAATGTTGGAGAGTCTTGTTAGGCTTACTGAGGCACACTCAAAGCTTATGAACTCTGAGTGCACATCTGAGGACGATGCATATGCGGTAATTCTTCTGCTGGAGGCCTCATTAGGCTCAAAGCCTCTTGCAAACATCAATATAAAGAAAATGTTTTTAGACGAGACTTGCTACAATAATGCGATTTATGCAGTCAAAGAAGTGATAAAAATCAATGGTAAAACAAGACATTCAAAGTAAATCACCGTTTAATTATAACTACATCCATTTGCATTAAGCCTTTGGCTTTCTCTCTTGCACATCCAAGACACTCTGAAGCATGGCACATTTATCATCAGAGAAGAACTCCATGCATCTCTTGAGTATTCTTACACACAACTCATCGTTGCAAACATCCATAATACGTGACTCAAAGAATTCAAATATCAGGTCTGCATCAAACCGTATTATCTTTTGAATCGCATAGTTTCCTATCTCATGCGTTATCAAAAACCTTCCATATCTTTTAAAGCATCTTGAAATTAAACACTGTGTTTCCGGCAACTTGGCCATCGATATAAGCATCTGCACAACGTAAGCACCATGCTTATTTGCTGCTATTGGTGCAATATCATCACCTAGATTCTCAACTATTCTGAAAAGGTTCTCCTCTGAAAGATGTTCAATAACTTCCTGAAGAATTTTGTTTGACTTACATCCAACTGCTAGTTCCTTGGTGTTCCTAAATAAAAATTCAGTGTTACCTGCCTCAATCGCTTGTACCATGCTTTTTAAGTCTGCCCTTGAAAATAAATTCCTAATACTAAGAAAATATTCACATCTCTTTTCAAAAATAATCTCATTTAAAATCTTGCTATGGTCCACTATACTCTCTATTGTTGAATACATGCCTGTATACATTTTGGACGGATTAATATCTTGTAGCTCAGTATAGATTGTACCTGGAAAAAGCAGGTTCTTCATCTCATTGCTACTAAAATGCTTTGGACTGCATTGCTCTACTGGCACATAATTATCAAGTATACAATCATCATTAATGCACATTCCATCAGCAGTGCTTAGACTCAAGCTCGTCCACTCAGAAAAAGGCATGGAAAGGATTTGTTCAAATCCAGACAAATCTGAAAATGATAGCTCTGCATACATATTGAATTGCTCGTAGAATGATATGGAGTCATTTACAGTAAAAAAATATACAAATATTGCATCATTTGCAAACACTGTGCTCTTCACCCGTATGTCGTTCTTCAATGATGCCTCAATAAATTTTGTTCCGAATATCATCCTGTTGCGATTATACTGTGAACAATCTACATCTTCATACTCATTTGCAGAGCTTGCTTCTTCATTCAGCTCAAAAAAATCAATAGACATGCTATTCTTGTGATGCTTGGCATTCAGGTTCTGCATATCTAAAGGCACTTCATCGCTCACTGCACATTCATCAATGCAGGTTTCATATTCGGTTTTTCTTCGAAAACGATTCTCCTTATCTGCATAGCTAAGTTTATCACCGTCATTATCATTTGCAATGCAAATCTTTATCACTCTCGAAGGTCTTTCAATCACTAGATTCATCATCAACTGTTACGGAACAACTTATATACACTAGTCATCAGTTAATATACAAAGATTGGTCCACTGCCTTAAAATCAATAGAATACAACCTGCATCCAATCAATTCTATTCAAGGAACTGATAATTATTGAATTGATGTATCCTGTTCTTTTAGATCATCCAATCACTAAAATATCAAATCACAGGTTCTCACAGAATCAATAATTCTGACAAACATACCAAATACATTCATTCATTTATATCCATATCTCTCACACACCATCCGCTTCAACACATCTTGCTGAACAGGACATCTTTGTGCCAACACTTCAGGAACAGATATAATTTCCATCTCCTCAAACATCTCTAGAACCTCATCCACTACTTTATTCCACTCCACTGCATTCACATTGCAATTAATTAGCTTCTGGTATCCTGGATTTGGAGCAGTCCTCAGGAAAACATTTGGCAGCTGAAAGTTGGCCTCATTAGGCACTACACACACCTCATTATCATCAATCGTCTCAGTGTTAAAACTGTTTTCCAATGGAATAATCATTTTCAATGCATTCCAAATGTCCTCCTGGCAAATAGATAGCGTCTTTATCACCTTGTTATACTTTGATTTCATATTCATCATGGGCCATAAACTTCAAAAAAATTGGTTCCCTCATGATAGATGATGCATTGCTATATTCGTCAGTTTCAGATGAAAAAGCACAGAGCGTGCTCAAGCTGGTACAGAGCATGGCAAGCTCCAAGAACATCAAGAGGGGAATAAACGAATCAATCAAGTGCTTGAACAAGGGAACATCACTGCTGGTTGTAATCGCATGTGATACTGAGCCTCCAGAGCTCTCTGCATTTCTTCCAATAATATGTAACGACAAAGATGTTCCATTCATTCATGTCCCTTCAAAAAATGCATTGGGAGTGGCATGCGGCATACACAGGCCAATATCAGCATGTGCAGTATATTGTCCTAAAGGTGCGCAATCTCTACGCTTAGAAGAAAAAATAAGAGAGGTTCTTAAGTGATAAGCATGTGTAAAACAGCTCACCGCCTATTCTGAAAACAAATAAACATTTCTTTATTAGCTAGATTCTATCTTCAAAACCAGACCTGTGATTATGCTCCGCTGTTTATCTCCAATATTAAGTCTGTCAAGAGCCATATCAAGTCCTGATTTTCCATTCTTGAAAAAGTCCTTCTTTGCGCTGTAATATGCATTTATGGATATGCCTTCGTGCCCAAGAACGTCCTCCTCTTCAGGAGATAATATTAGAACGTGTCTGTCCTCTACTACAGTTGCCACCCAAGACTCTTTCATCTCCTGCGCCATTTCTTCAATCCTTATCGACTCCTCGGCCACAAACTTTATCCTCATGCACCCTTGATGCTGCTACAATTAAAAACAATTCAGTAATGCATCTCTGCTCTTCGGATATTAAGCTGCATGGCACTCTACTCCTTAACAAAGGTGGTTTACTGGTTCATAACAAAGACCTGCATTGCGATTGGTTATTACGACGATAAAATTTTCAATCCCTGAACAGTGATGGACGAAGAAACCTTTGATGGCGATATGTCCGTCCAGGATATTAAAAAGCCTCCCCTGTCAGGTGCTGACAACGCAATAGTATCGAACATTGTGTTCCAGGGCTTGATAACAGGAGCAATACTGCTTGTGTATCTTGTGTTTAGGAAGAGGACAAAGTGGCTATATACACCAAACATCAAGGACAGACCACACCATCCTTGCTATGGATACACTGGCTTTCTGAGTTGGATCATACCTGTGCTCACTGTGAGCGACACTGCATTGCTCACAATAATAGGTCTGGATGCATTTATGATGTTACAGACAATCATGCTGTTGTTCAGGATTCTTTTAATCCTGTCGATATTCATCATCCCATCACTAGGATATTTGTTCTGGAAAAGCGAGTGGAAAGGTGCTGAGCATGCAAACCAGTTCTTTGTGCGGCTTTCACTAGAAAACATCGATCCTATGTCAAAAGTATATGGCTGTATTGTTCCAGCAGTGTATTTGATTTCAGTGTTCATAATGTATTCAATATTTATATACTACAAGAGATACATTGTTCTGAGACAGGCTTACCTAAGAAACCCTGCAATTATGACATCGATAATAACTCTAAAGAAGCTTTCATATACACTCGGATCTGCTGAAAGATCCACAGAATATATGAATCTTCCAAACAGAACTCTTATTCTCTCGAGACTGCCGTTCTACATAAACAATGACACCGATCTCTTTGAATTCGTGGACTCCCTCGGCGTTGGTGAAGTCGACGATTGTGTGCTTGTGTATGACACCACAACTCTCCAGAAGTTTTACAATGAGAAGGATCAATACATACATAACATTGAGAAGGAAATAAATGAGAAGTTGTTCAGAATAAATGAATGGTCTGAAAAAAACGAGGAAATATGCATGAAATCCATAACTGGATTCAACAAGAATATTATCAATACAGTAAGAAATGCAGATATTATGGGAGTTTTTGAAGATGCACAGAAGCGGCAGCTGGTTGCGATGTTTCTGAACGGTGCGCAGCAGTTCTGCGATCTTCTTGAGGAAGGTAAGATTCCAAAAGTCGATTTCTATCTTGATATGCTCAATGATGTAAATAATAGAATTAACCTGGAAAAAGAAGTAATAAAGAGCGAAGAAGCAAAAGATAGAGAGGTTCGGATGATAGAGCTTGTGACTAAGAATCACTCTCTGTTCTTAAGGAGTGACATATCTAAGGATGCAGGATTCTTTTCTTTCCATCATGTGTTCAACTTTAAGAAGTTCAAGATGTACTTCACACTGGATCTTCCATCAAGGACTAAGCGAGGGTTTGTGACATTCAAGGATCAGAGAAGCGCCAACATTGTAAAGCAGTCCCAAATAGGGTCGAGAATATTCTCAGTTGCTGCTGAGGATGCTCCAGCGCCAAACAATGTGATGTGGGAAAACATCACAAGCAGTGAGGTTGAGAATTACATATATGGAATTTTCGGTACTGTTTTCTTCATTATGTTCATAGCACTGTTTTCATCGATGGTTGCATACATGGTCACGCTCTTGGTAAGCTCTGAGATGCTGCGAGAGAGCAAATTCGTCTCGATTTTTCTAGATGTCAGCAAGCATGAAACAATTACTGAGTCACTCAGAGGCATTTTATTTCCGTTGATATACAGTTCTATGCTGCTTTTTGTACCCACTGTGATAACTGCGCTTGTGAGCCTTGAAGGAATATATTCTTACTCTTCATTTCAACAGAAGCTGATGGGAAAGCTTTGTAACTTCCTATTCTTCAATGGTTTTGTGTCGGTGTTTTTTGCATCGAGCTTCTATCGCTTGTTTACTGACGTGTTGTTCAGAGATCAAAAGTTTACAAAAGTGATTGAGACATTCAGTGAAGAGTCCCTTGAGTCCTCTGTGTTTTTTGCAAACACAATAATCCAAAGGGCATTTTTTGGGACTGCTATGATACTGCTGAAACCTGGACCGCTGTTGATTAACTATCTATTGATTCCGTTTGTTGGGAGAAAGACCAGGAGAGAGAAGTGTGATGCAGAGTACTCTCCACCATTTGATTTTGGAGTGATGTTTCCGCCTTTACTCACTGTATTTTCGATGTCGATAGTTTATGCAACTATGTGTCCGCTTATTCTTTTTCTTGGTGCATTTTTCTATGCATGCAGTTACTTTGCATTTAAGACTGAATTTCTATATTGCTCTAGGAACGAGTATGAATCAGGAGGGGAGTACTGGGATGTTGCATGTCAGAACATAACATTTTCTCTGATTTTCTTCCAGATGGCCACATTTGCAAAGATGTGCTCTGATGGAAGGATGTATTTGGCAACGATGTTGTTTCCGATCATTCTAATGACTTTTATTTTCCGTAACAGCCTGAGGAAGATGTTCTACAAGTCATGCCACTACTATCCTTTGAATACCAAGGAAGAGGAGTACCTCGACTCGTTTACTGAGAAGATGCTTGCGTACAGGATTGAGCTTTTGGAGAGCTGGTCGGAGATGGGTGGTGGGCCTGATGCAGATGTGCTTCCGCTAATTGAGCTGGGTGTCAAGGATACTAAAGAGATAGAGAAGGTGTCATATTACAATGATCCAAACACTGAAGTAACGAAGTCTTTTCTGATTCTTCCTGAGGACTTTTTCAAGATTGTGTGGTTTTTAGCGAAGAATGACAAAGATAACATATTTGGATTGAGAATAGAATAAAGTATTGATTGTATTTGATGTAGAAGTTATTGAGCAACCCATTGAGATGGAGAAGGATTCTGAGGTTGACTTTGAGGACTTCTTCCGCAGTAGTATGGAGACAAACACAGAGGTTGATGCATCTTGGAACAGCTCGAGTTCCGAGGCTTTTGTGTTAGACTCTGATAGATATGATTATGCAACAAATGAATTTCTTGAGGATTTGGAAAGCAATCAAACAGATTGCGGAATTGGATCTGATTTTGAAGGCAGCGCTGATGTTTCTATGATGAATGTAAGTGAATCGGATGCTGAGGATGGGTTTTTAGAGGGTGATGAAAGTCAAGATGGCAATGAAAGTAATGAAAGGAATGCATGTGATGATAAAGAAGCAGTTATATGTGCTGATGAGTCTTTACACTTTAGTAGGATAGATCTGGATCGCAAGTGTGATGAGATGATGTTTTCTGGGTTTACGACTGGGTCCATGAAGAGAATTAATGTTAGAAAAGGAAGTGTGAATGCAGTACTTCAGGTTTTTAGCGAAGATGGTTGCAACGCTAATGAAGTAACGATGAATAAAATTGATTGTGGCATTCATGAGCAAGAAGAGGAGCAATGCGATGAATACAAAATGAAGGATGTCTATGAGGAGATCAAAACAAGGTTTATTAAGGAGGATGAGAATCGAGTTTTTATGCAGTTCAAGTGGTCTTGGATATATTTTTTCATGCAAGATAAGACAAAAGATTTTGCAGCATTAACTGATGCGATAGAAGAGCAGATGAGGATTCGACTTGACAATGAATATTCTGTTCTGAGGAGAATGGTTGAAGGAGATGAGCCATCATGGAGATACATGATTGTCATTGTGATAAGGATTGATGAGGAATGTATTGAAGTATTTGATGGATCATATAGCGTATATGTGCGGTGTGATGAAGTATTGAAGCAAAGGATATGCAGTGGGGAGATCTATGCCGGATCAAGGCTGCGGGTTTTTGGAACTGAGTTAGTATGTGAGCCGAAGTCAATTTTTGAGATTTCTGGTGCATCACTGATGTTTCATTCGAATGGAGTCCAAGTGACTTTTTTGAAGCGTAAGCTTGGATTTAAGAAGAAGAAGTGCTTCCGAGTCAGGATATGCGATGTTAATGCTAGTGGAGGAACTATTAGCTGTATTCAAGGATGTGTTACTAATGTGATTGAAACGAAGTATCGGGTGAAGGTAGAGAATTACAGTAACATTACGGATGATATTGAACCCGAGCTTGATAAGATACAGGAGTTGGCAATGAAAGCAGAGAGAGTGTTTTGCTCGAATGACTTGAAGATCAATGCATACACTAAGTTTGTTGTTAAGGATGAGAGTGGAGAGTGCATAGTGACATGGTGGAATCCTACGTTTGGTGTTGAAGAGGGCCAGGTTCTTAGAATGGTGTGTTTGACTCCGTCGATGAAGAGAATGACTAAGGAGAAACATTTTGTTAGCACAAGAAGAACTTACATGCGAGTAGTAAAAAGCAAAAGTGGGAAAAAACCTAGACTGGAAATTAAATAGTATAGCCATACAGGGATTGGTGTGATGAAGGAGAGTGACACACAAAAAGCAGCATGGAGTACTAATGAAGAAGATGTGCTGATAGATGAAGTTTTGAGAGTGAGTGCAGGAAAATGCGACTTTATGGATACGGATAGCTCTATTTCGATTCTGGATATTCCTAGTGTAATTGGGACTTGCATGAATGACGACAAGAAGCAGAGTGATATGACTATGAATGGAAATGCATCTGGAGACTTCACTTGGCCAGAACATTACTTTGTGTTTTGTGGGCTTCTTATAGGATTTGTGGATAGAACTGAAGAAGTGAAACTAAGGTACAGTATAACACATGAGAGAGTTATGAAAGTGATTAGATGTGATGATGAAACTGAGGAATGTGTTGTCGGTGTTGTTGAATTTGAAAGCGACTCTTTTGAAAGTTCAATATACAAGATGTCGATTGTGATCAATAGAAATAAATGCAGAGTAAAGTGCAAAGCAAAAGAAGACAGAGAATACAGAGAAGCTTTGAAGAATGGTACAAGGTATGTGAGACAAAGCTCTGTTTACAGTGAGCAGATGAGGAAGCTGTATCATTCACAGATTACAAATGGACAGAACTACATATTTGTAGATGGATCTTACGACATGACTGATTCATTGAGAGGCATCATGAGTCATCTGAGCAGCAAAAAGACGTATGTCCCAAAAACTAAGAGTTTTGGAATGGCACAGAAGACAATGCATCTACAGAATCTACTTCAGCACATACCTGGAATAGGTAAGAATGCATCAAGGTGTATATCAAAACAATACAAGAGTATAACTGGATTGCTGTCGTTCATAAAGAGAGATCATGGCAATAAATTGAAGGAGCTTCAGGTATGGGATGAGGAAAATAAGAACTTCAGGTTGCTGGGTGAGAAGCAATCCATCAATATCCGAAATGCATTTCTTGCGAATATACAAGCCATAGACAAGCACAGTAATTTGATGCAAGTAGAGATCGATGGCCAAGAGATGGATAATAAATAGTATAATAATTAAGCAAACTCATAATCAATAATTTATATAATACGGTGTTCTATATTTTAACTACTCGTGTGCAAATGCATGAATAGCAGCATCGTGCTATGCATTATGATTTAGCTCCTCTTTACTTCTTTTTTCAAGTAAGCTTAAGTATTTGGACATTTTTTGCTTTAGATCGTTATTCAAGGAAGTCTTATCATATAGGTCCATTATGAAACTGATTTCGCTTTCACTTTCTTCTGGAGAGTATTCAGAAAACCGGTTACTTGTGTGAGTTTTCGTAAGCATACAGTTGGTTTTGGTTGAAGATAATGCATTGTTACAGACAGTACCTATTTCTGACTCAATAGAGATGTTTTTTGATTTGCTTTCGTTTTGATATATCCTGGTCTTGTATTTTTCGAGTATTTGTGCCTTCTTGGCTGAAGCACTTGTTTCATTAGCTACGCCATTCTTGCCATGAAATGAATGCTCTTTTTTATGTCTCTGTGATTTTGAAGCATTCTTATTAACTATATGGCATCTGTGATTGTTAATATTGTTATCCGTTTCGTATTTATTACCTTTGTATTTGCTTTCGCTGAATGTGCAGTTCAACTCGGTTTGTTCAGATGCGCATTCAAACCCATCAATATCTTCTGCATCATACAAATCTTCTTCAGGATGCATATAAGTACTACAATGCTCATCATGTAAATCGTATGTGCTGTCATTAGCACTCTCGGTGTCGTTTTCATTAACCATGTGTTTCTCAACACGATTAGATCTCTTTACATCACAGTTACCGTGCCTCTTGCGTATCTTAGACATATCCATTTCATCCATACTGTGGTTTACACAGCTATCTTCATCATGTAAGGTTTCATATGTATTCAGGTACGAGCTTCTAATTATCTTCTGCTTATTGTGTCTGCCACACAACCACGGAAACATCCCCATTCTTCTCCCAATACAAAAAACCATTTTCATCACATGCACTCGCTTGTTTATGTGCTATAATACACCAATCATCTGCGTGTACGCACCTAATCGCAAACGAGCTGACGAACAAATCACATACATAAACCAAAACAACAAACAAATACTTGCATTAATTTAATCATCACGACCCAAGTGTATAAAAGACTATGTAAGGATTCGATCCACTATATGTCTTATACGCTTTGATCACTCTCTCGTCATCATACAAATTCCATGTGCCTGCCCTTTTAGCCTCTGCAACATAATGTCCCTCGTTCATTGTTCCACTCTGGCAAACAACACCAAAAAGACTGTATCTTCTTCCATTGAAGACCAGAGTATCATTAATATCAATATTTGCTGTGATCTTAGAGCCTTGTGCACTAAACCTCAATATATGAACCACAAGAACTTCTGGATGCACAATAACCTCCATCTTCTTACGAGACTTCTTCTTCATACCGCATCCATCGCATTGCCATGCATTTCCGCCTTGTAAAACCTCGTCCTTATAATACTCGTCTATGCCCTGCTGAATGTTCTTACATGGCACAACACCCACAGTGCTCTTCAAATCAGTTCGAGTAGATGAAAATCCACATAATTCACAAAGAACCATGTGTCTGTCTATTGAAAACAGCATATTTGCAATAACATTACTTTTTCTTGTCTCTTCAAACTCCTCTCTCGACTCAAATCTGCTTTTGTTATCATCGAACTCCTTGTACAACAAATCGATAAATTTGATAAAAAACTCATGCGAGTCTTGCTGTCTACCATTAAACAACTTGATCGTCTTACCAACCTTACTGATAAAAGCACCAGGATTGCATGTTCCAGACTTTTCATACTCCATAATAAATTGCTTAAATGCATTTGAAACTTCCTTTTCCTTTGGAAATTCGGTGTTCTTGTAGAATGTGTTAATCTCTCCTATCGACAGGATGCATTGCATAGCTGCATTAAAAAAACATGTGTTACCCCTGTTTCTCAGGCCGTTTGGCAACAGGTTGTCCTTTTTCTTTTGAACCACCATACGAAGGGCAATGTTTGGAAGCTGAATTTGATAGGCATTGTGCTCATGAAACAGATGCTTATAGACATGCTGTAGTTCTTGTTTCAGCACACGGATGTAAACAGTAGTACCTGATTGTTATATATGTAAATAAACATCAACCAGTGATCTCAAAACTGCAAAAATGCAATGTGCCGATGTGTTTTAGGATATAGGCAACGAATGGTGGATTGTAAAACAATGTGTAAGAGAAAAAGTATATAAAACACACTTTGCATCTTCCAAAGCAATGAAGAGCATTATATTCAAGATTGCCATGTACTATCTTTTAAAGGCTGCTTGCACCGATACTACGACTGGTCAAAACACAAACCCAAGCACAACTACAGATAATGAAGGCACTGAAGAAGTACCAAAGCCTGAGGAAGAAGTGAATTCCGAGACTAATAGCACAGAAGACCATCAGGTCAGTACACTTGAGAATACTAATGGGTTCAAGGCCTCAGAGACGAAGACTGAGATCAAGAAGATGAATCCCAACTTGTCGCCAGCACTATCAACAACTGTCTTTGTTGACCGTAATAGGATTGACCAAGCACCTGCTCCTATCATCAGTTTATTTAACCAACAAGTAAACATGACACCAGATTCAAACACAAACTACTTTGTTGTAAACGGAGAGAATCTAGTCGAGGATTATGGTCCAAATAGTGACAGTGTTAACCAACCAACCACAGAAGGTGAAGAGAACAGCACCACACCGTCTGAAAATGAAAGCACAGATAACAGCCAGTCTACAGGTCAAGAGAGTGGCAGCACTACGCCAAATACTGATCAAAAACAGAATGGTGAGACTCCAAGTACAGAAGCACCTGGAGCAGCACTCCGCTCTCGTGGTTTTTTAATTAAGAAGGCAGGCAAGGCTCGTTAATATTTTAGTAATAATCAACATTACACATGCCATTAAATCCTAGTTTTAACGATTGATCTTGCTATATGTAACGACTGTATCAGATTGTGATGCAGTTTCGAAGGTTTTTGGTGATAATTCAGATGGCCATAAAATGGATGATGCGAGATGCAGGAGATTGATTGTGTCAATTGAGCTTGTGCGGTTTATGTGCCATGATCATCTGTTGATTAAGTTTGAGAAGCCTTTGACTGTGATTTCTGGACGCAATGGTGCAGGAAAGAGTGCAGTAATGGCGGCAGTTGGAATAGTGCTTGGACAACGAGCACAGCATCTTGAGCGTGGAAACAGCATCAAAGAGCTGATAAAGAATAACGAAACGAATGCAATAGTGAGAATTGTGCTTGATAATACTAAAGGATTCAAAAAGGATTTTTTTGGACAGAGGATTAGGATTGAGAAGCGTATTGGGATTCGATCTACGTCTATGAGTATTATGAATGATGATCGTAAGGTCTGGTCTGTCAGGAGGGAAGATCTTGAGCTTTTGCTTGATTTTTTTTCATTAAGGTTTGAAAATCCATTGAGCTTCCTTACACAGGATCATGCAAAAAGGTTTTTGAATGTGATGCAGCCTGAATTATTGTATGAGCTTTTTATGAGAGGAACGGAGATTGATGAGGTCTGTAGATTGAATGAAGAGTCTACTACAAAGACTGACTCGATACGAAAAACTCTTGAAGATGCGAAGCGTGAGCTTGAAGAGATATCAAACAAGATCGATGAAGAGGAAAGATATTTGAGCATTGTCAAGAATTCAAGGGAAATAGAGAATTTAATTAAGACAATGGAGGATGAAATTGAATGGGCGCGAATAGCTCAAAAAAAGAAAGTCACTGAGGAGCTCTATCAAAAGGTTGTTGAGAAGCAACATGAGCTTGAAGAGTATGCAAATACTATTGGCGTACTTGAGCATTCTATTATGGAAGCACGGGCAATGATAGTTGAAATTGAAAATGAAGATGCAGAAAAGAAGAAACTGGCAGATAAAAGAAAGGAAGAGATTGCAGATGCTCTTGCAAGGCTCCGAGCAAAGGACAGAGAGATTTGTAACGATTACGAAGAGATGAATGCAGCAAAGGAGTTTAAAACCAAGATAGTTTCTGACTTTGAAAAGCAGAATGGAGTGGTTCAGAATGAATGTCCTCAGCTTGAATCTAAATATTCTGAACTTATGATTGAACAAAGGAATCTAGAAGACTCAATGGAAGCAATCCTGGAGAAGTATGAAGAATGCAAGAAGATAGCGGTTATTGAAGAAGATATGAAGAATGAAAGGAATGCAAAGATGTTTCAGCTACGAAAGCATATTGAATTTTATTCAAGAAGTGATCGAGAAAGTTTTTTTGGCCCAGGAACTAAGGAACTACTTGCTGAGATCTCCAGAACAAAATTTAATCAGAAAGTAATTGGGCCTATTGGATTAAGAATAAAACTTAAAGAGCCAATGTGGGCGAAAGCAGCCAGTATTATCCTCAACAATACCTTGACGACATTCATTACAACGGATAAGAAAGATAAGGAAATCTTGTTGAATATTTTCAGGAAGCATAGGGTTAGCTTTCCAATTTCTATGCCATCATCAAAAGTAGAAAAGGTTTTAGAATACAAATCGAATATGAAGTACAAGACACTGCTTGATGTTCTGAGGATAGATGAGCCATTGGTGATGAATCACCTAATAATAACACAGTCGGTCGAGCAAACGATTCTGATTGAGAGTCGAAAGAATGCATATGAGGTAATAAGATCAAGACCAATGTTTGTTGAGTGTGCATACACTAAGGAAGGAGATAAGATAAAGATGGTTGGGGGAGGGTTGTCTGACTTTGTTACAAGAGGAGTTGATAAGTTGTATTTTGAGAACACACAGGAACGACTTGAAAGATGTAAGGAAGAGCTTCGGAGACTAGAAATGCATAAGGAAGGAGAGGTCAAGGTGAAGTTAAAGATAGCTGAAGAAGAGGTGGCAAGAACAAGTGAGATGATAGAGATATGCAAAAGACGAGGAAATGCACTAAAGATTGAGATTGAAAATGCCAAGAGGATGTATGAGATACAACTGGAAGTTGTGCGTGAGGATGGACTTTATGAAGAAATAAGCTGTTTAGAAAATCAAATGAATCTACTTGAAAAAAAGCGGGATGGAATACGAAATGAGATTGAAAGTCTAATGAGAGAAGATGAGACTGTCCGTAAGTGGAAAAGGATGAACACAATGGAACTAAAACAGATGATAGACAAGCAAGTAAGTGAAGTGGATGCTACTAAGATGCGAAGAAATGCATGCAAAGAAGATGTGCATGTTCTGAATGAAAAGTACAAAAAAGAGAAAGAAGCGTATGAACAAGAAGTGATAATGCTGAAAAGCAATGGAACGAATGAAATCTTAACAGTAAGACCAGAAAGTGACATTATAGAACAAATATCTGGTTTAAAAGCACAAGTTGAGATGTGCGAAAGTTCAAGGGATGAGTGCGATGTACAAAAGTCACTTGAGAGTCTAAGAAAGATGAAGAAGAAGAAAGCCTGCTTGATTGATGAATGTGAAGAGAAGATTAATGGTATTATTAATGATATACAATCAAGAGTAGCCAAAAGGAATCTGATTAGAAGTACAATAGCAAAAAATGCATCTGAGGAATTCGCCAGAACAACCAAGAATCGAGGATATGAAGGGTGTCTTGAATTTGATCATGAGAAAAGAACCTTGGAAATCAGAATGAAAGTCCATGGAAACAAGGAATGTGGAGGAAGAAGCATGCTTTCTGGAGGAGAGAGATCATATGCAGGTGTTTGCCTGTTGCTATCATTATGGGTATCTTTGCCATGCCCGGTTAAGATACTTGATGAATTTGATGTATTCATGGATAATTTGAATAGAAAGCATATTATTAAGCTTCTATTGCAGTTTTTCAAGGATCAAGGGTTTCAAGGGATTCTTATTACGCCTTTAGGGACTGAAGACCTATTTGAGGAGTTTTGTGACGTAGTGGTGCTGGAGAAGCCAAGCGACCGTACGTGAATACGAATCAGATTATCTCAAACAGTTTATTCGAGATTTAAAAATGTACAAAAACATGCATAATGGATTAGAAGCTGATATATGTTTTACTGCCTATCTCATAGGTAAGCATCCATAGTATATCTTTTCGTTTTTTGTGGATGCTCATGCATCTTTCAATACCTTTACAATCTGCAGCAACCATACCAAGCACACCTTTTCCTACATCATCAGAGAGATCTTCTATATGCATATTGCAAATTCTTGCATTTATATCAATGCTTGGAGTTTGTGGATTTAAAAGTGTAAGGATGTGTTGGATCTTGATTGATAGGAGTTTAAGGCACGTGAGTGCGTCTACTGTGGAGTCGTGTGTACTGTTGTGAATTGATTTTTTAAGGTATTTTTTCGAAAGTTCATCTAATGATATTTTCCTTCCTTCTGGGCTTGAAAATAAATGTGCAGTGTCTATTATTTTGTCGTGATACAGCTGTAAGGACTCCAGATCGTTTTCGATCCCATGCCCAATAATAACCGTATTGGCTCCAATTAGTCTAAGCACCTCATCTTTGCATATTTCTGCATCTATGCCTTCATCCACTATCTCTTTTGTTAGTCCACTGTATTTTGTCAAATAGTCGATAACATCGCTCCTTGGTTTGATTATCTTGTCATACACCACTCTTCCATTGCTATCAACAAGTGAGACACGTCCGAGTTCTTTTCCTTGGCTTGTTTTGACCTTTTCTACATCCAGTGCAAGGATGTCATGCACAGAAATCTGCTGAGATTCGTTGTATTTGTTCATATCAACTTCTATTCGAGGTGTTTTGTTTGGTACAAATACTCCAGAGTACTGAACTGTTCTGAAGTCTGCCATTGGAACAAGATTCAGGTTCTCAACAGACACATAATCTAGAGAAGGGTTGATATTTTCATACCTACCATCTCTCAGCATGCACTCAAATAACATTTCAAAAGGAATCCTTTCATTGATCAGTACAGAACTCCTTATTCTAAGCTTCGATATAAGTTTTTCTATGCTTGTAGATGCGTCTTTCATCTTCACTATGATTGCTGCTGTAGGCTGTTCTGATGCTTTCAAGGGCATGAATGACGGTCTCTTGCATGAATTGAATATCCACAAAAGAATTCTTTGGATATCTTGAACCATTAATCTTCTGAGCACTTTCTTCTGTGCCATCCACCTCAGGGCTGTAAGAATGTTTTCAAATACTCAATAATGTTGGATATTTATGTATCAGATGCATCACATGAATCATACTCTCCAAACATTCAATACCAATAATGATTGCAAGCAGGCCCTGTATGGAAGAAATATCCACACGTAGGCGAGACCATGCACAAAGCACATCAGATCGCTGTAGTCTGGTGTTGTGCGAGCAATTGGTGATTCTTCTGAGAACAAGAAACGAAATAAAGTTTCTGTGCAATCGAGTTTCGCTGTCTCTCCGAGCATGCATAATAGTTGATCTTGCACTTAGAAAATCCATAGAGCTGGTTGAGGGCAAGGTTGTTGGAAAAGCCCAGCCAGTGGGTAATCCTCTTTTGCAGGAAGCCATGGGCAAGATATACATGGCACAGCTTCCTCCGGACGAGCTCATGTACAGACTGAATGGAGAAAAAAGGGGAGGAAGCATTCATATGAAGAATGTCCGACGAAGGGTTTATAAGAGCCTTGAGGAAAAGCGCATATGCAAAGTTGGAAGCAAAAACATGATATTTAACAAGATAACAATGTGTGATTACAATGTGAGAGTTGAGTTGATAAATTATATCAAGCTGTATTTGGTGAATGGAAATGAAGATGACTACAAGGCAGAAGCATTGGTGGTGTGTTTGATATTTTGTTGTGCACTGGATAGCATTCTCGTGTGCATGACAGAAAAAGAAGCAATTGCATCTGAAGTCAGTATCAAAAGGATCAGGGAGAAATATAGCATAAAGAGACCACCTACAGGTGCAATTATTCCAGTCGTTCTCAATGCGCTTCTGAATGCATAAATCTCAATACAAATATTTGAGTTTGGCAATCCCTTTAGGCGCCGTATGGTTGAGAATCAAACGCTAGATGACTTTGAAATAGGAAGACTGCTTGGACGTGGAAAGTTTGGACAGGTCTGGCTTGCAAGAGAAAAGACAAAAGGACACATTGTTGCATTGAAGATCATCCCGATTAGTGTAATACAAACGCCTGAGACAGCAAGACAAATCCGAAGAGAGATAGAGATACATTCAAATCTGAAACATCCCAACATTCTGAGGATGTACGGTCACTTCTATGATAAGGAAAACATATACTTGATTTTGGAGTATGCAGGAAAGGGAGAGTTTTTCAAGTTTCTAAGTGAAAAGGGAGGCAAGTTTGGAGAAAAAGAAACATCTATATATATCAAACAGGTTGTCCAGGCACTGATTTACATGAGAGAATGTAATGTAATACACAGAGACATCAAACCTGAAAACCTACTGCTTGGAGCAGACGATCAGCTGAAAATAGCAGACTTTGGATGGGCAGTTTACAATGCAGACAAACGCCGAATGACGTTCTGTGGCACCATGGAATACCTTGCACCTGAAATGGTTAACAATGATATACACAACTCAGGAATAGATTTATGGTGCCTGGGAATACTTACATACGAGTTTTTAACCGGAAAGACACCATTTGAAAGTAAAAATAGAAACATGAGAGAGGCATATAAAAGGATCAACTCATTGAAGTACATCATTCCTGAAACAATTAGCCCAAATGCTTCTGATTTCATAGCTAGGCTTCTTGTGTTGAATCCAAACGACAGAATGGAGCTAAACGAAGCATTGAATCATCCATTCATCATAAAACACTGTGGAAGACCAAACTGATAACCAAATTCTTTTTATTGAATAAATCCTGTTAATGATACATCTATATTTTGCTGTCTAGTGCCTATCTATTCAAATCTTGCTGATCTATTGTTGAGGATTTAAGTACGCCAATAAGTAGCTAACTACTGCAGACAAATTCTTCTATTGTTTCTATACATTCATCCAAGCCACTTATCACCACTAATTTGCTTGTTGTATTGCTTCCACATGTGATCTTTACTGAGCTTTTTGGAACCTTAAAAGATTTACTCATAAATGCAATCAACTCCTTGTTTGCTTTGTTATCTACTGCTGGTGCACTTATCTGAAATTATCCAAGTCTCCTTACATTTAAAATAAGCTCATCGTCTGTAACCTCTTTGACTCCTGTTACCTTTGCATTTGGCTTTACTTTAACTGTTAACTTCACACATGAATTCTCTACACGATACCAGTTCATTTCAGGATACAACAAAATACACAATACATCATCTAAGTAGCTGTCTTCTTGGCAGCCCATAAACAACAACGGAAGCACCATTCAAATACTTCATCTTAAACTCATCCCTGAACATCGATGCTAGCATCCCAAGGCACTCCTCACCTCTCATCAGTCTTTCAACAACCTTCATACTGAAAACATCTATGTCCTTATCAGTAACCTCCCACAAACATCCCATCACTGTTGAGTTTTTGCTCAAATGTTTCATTAGAAATCCACTTCTCTTGTAGTTCTTCATACACAGAAGTCTTGCACTGTTGCATCCAAATAAAAGCATGTTTTTACCATCTCCATGGATTCGTAAATGCTTTGATCCACTTCCATGGCCAAAATACAATAATGTGCTATACTCACTTACTGTCTTGCATTCTTTATTAGATAAGCTTCTTCCACACACTCCGTTTGTAATACCCAGTGCACTTAAACCTTTTGAAATGCGCTCTCGTGTCTTCTGTAGATTATTATCTGGATCCAACACATAAAACATAGATCTTTCGCTTGAATCTACAGTAGTTAGTTTCTTTGGATGCATCTCAAACCACTTCTCAAAGTATTCCAGAGAAGGAACTCGGTAAACAACCTTGGATTTGAAAATAGACATTGATTCAAATGGAAACTCTGTTGTTGTTTCATCTAGCACGAGAATCACCCTATCTCCAGTTTCAATCTCATTAAACCCTCTGCAAACATCAGATAAAACATCGCCAAGCTCTACATCCATCTTCATCCTTTCTGCCCACCATCTTCCTTTATCAACGGATCCATTCATATTTTCTTTTAAAATACACCTTGATCTACTAAGTATCTCATTAATCCTTTCATTAGCACTAGTAAAGTCATCAAAAACCTTGAAAATCTTTCTGAAGTCATTCGCATACAAATCTCGATCAATACAATAAAGTGAAATAACATAATATCCTGTAAATACTAATAATGCCTTTTCTATACTTCCTAAAAGCATGCTTGGCTTGAATGCTTCAAACTTTTCGATTGTTCTGAGCTCCCTTAAGCTGCTTATCTCATTTGAAAGAGCTACACTTGCACATATTCTATTACTTCTTACAAATCCTTCGTCCAGTATCACATCCTCAATCTTATGAACACCTCTCCATAAATCAAATCGAACCTTCGGTGCTGGCCCACTCATCCCTGCTATTCGTTCTGCGGCAAATCTGCAATTCAAAAAGTATGTTGCTATAAAGCCAACGCGGTGTCTATGTGCCAATTCAATCCCCTTACTCAGATAAAAAATACACTCAAAGTATTCTCCACAATACATATGCGATAGAGACAGAAAATCATACACATGGAAAAGAATCTCAGGCACACATGCCATCCCAAGCCTAACAATCACTTCCAGAACTTCTTTGAACTTTGCTTTTGCAATTAGGTGCTTTTGTCTTACAACATTTGCATATCCTTCCAGAAACATCCTCTCAAATGATACTGTCTTTACAATCACTTCATCTATCAGTTTTAGATCATATGTTCTTCTCATACACATTTCAAAGCACTGGGTTTTCAACAACGATACATCTTTGTTTCCATCAAGCCCAACAAGCTCATTATCTTGTACAAATCCATTCCAGCACTCAATGTATGCAAAACATTCAATCCGAAAGTTCTTTCTCAAATCATAATAAGGCACAGTAATTGTCTCTGGAATATCATAGAAGCATGAAACCAAAAGATAATTTTGCCTTACACATTCACACTCATCTTCAATAAATAAACGGTTCTTCTTTTGCATTAATACTGGTTTATGGCATTCATGCTTCAATGCATCTGCAAGCCTTTCCAATTCTGCTTCAAATCCGTGTATTGCTTCTATTTGAGCCAATCCGTCAAAACCCCTGATTGCTTTTGCTCTTAACCTTGGATTGACTCTATCAATCAAATCAATAACCTTCGTGTAAAAAACACCGTATTTCCTGTATTTGATGATGAAGTATCCAACAAGAACTTCATCAAACAGCATATCTCCATAGCACATCTCAGGAGTGATATCAATCTCGTTTCTCTGTTCTACATTGCCACTTTTTTCCATGTTTAAGATATGCATTTTAATCCTTCTTTCTATCTCCTCATATACTTCATTTACAAACACCTTATCGCAAAGACTTACCAATGCTTTATCCAGAGAATACTTCGGAGTCCCAAGCATTGGCTCATATACATACAGGCATTTAATTATTTCAAGTGCAAAGCATGCAGATTCTCGTGATGGAAATTTCAGGATCTGGTTGACAATTTTTATTCCTACTGAGCCTCGTTGCATGCACGTGCGCTTACATGGTAGACCGCTACCTTTATATCTAAGTTTCCTGATAAACTCTGTTCTATTCTCTACGGACTCCATGCAAAGGTATTCAATTACAATGAATTTATGTATTATGTGCATAAAGTAACAATTCGTTTATACTAACAATAGGTAATACTTTTAAAAAACATGTGCATGAAAATACAGAATATGAAACATATCTTGAATACACATGGGTAATGCAGAATTAATCATACCCCGATGATACAGTTTGTAGATGAACAACTTGTTAAATTGCTTGAAAGTATCGCTGATTCCAAGAAGCATGGCATACACTTAATGCACACGGTGTATTCTGAAGTATGTAAGTACAACAAATGGGTAATTAGTTCCGAAACAATGCACACAGAGTCGAGGTTCGATATGTCTTTGCTAAACAAGGTATACATAGGAAATGTAACATGCTCAAAAAGCACCATTATGGACATTTTGAATGTATTTGGACGATTTTTAATAAACTACATCAGCAGCAAGGAGTGTGTATTTGTAGACTTTGACAATCCACATGCAGCATACCTGTGCATGGAAGAGATGACTGGAATGATAGTTGATGGAAAAGTGCTCAAAGCTGGCAGAACTTCTTCTTTTCCGTCTGAAATTCCGCATGAAATAAGAAGTCCAGATAAACGCATTATATATGTATCGAATGTTAGCCAGGAAGTAGAGGAAGCGCATCTCGAGGAAATATTTTCAAAGATAGGGAAGGTTGATTCAGTCAGGTTTTTGTATGATTCATGGTTTGTGCATAAAGGATACGCATATGTCAAGTTTACGAATGCTGCAGATGCAAGAAAAGCTCTTGGATACACAAACAAGATTGGAATATATGGTATGAAGCTAAAGATTGGTCCAACAGTGATTAAGATGGAGATGCCTGAGTGTGTACATCACTCTGAAATTCCAAAAAGGGTGTTTGAAATCAAGACAAGGATCGAAAGTATGCTATTTAGTAGAGGACGAATGGTTATTTTAAGGAATTTGATAAATTATGAAGAAGCAGATGATGAGTTTGAACAGGAGATGCATGCAGAAATGAAGAAATATGGGAGTGTTGTCAAGTTTATGGTTGTTAAGATACCTGATGTGGCTGTTTATTGTTTGTATTCTTCTGAAGAAGAGGCGAGACATTCGTTTGAGATTCTGAATGGCAGGTTTTTTGGAGGAAGACGAATCCGTGCAGAGATGTCGTCTGAAGAGTTTCCAGTGTGAATTTATTAGTTTGAATAGCAGCATGAGTTATTTATGTTGTTTATGCATATTGTTTGGATGATTGATCATGTGCCTTAATTGGAGCATTTCCAGGCAATGCATCGATTTTCTAGATTTTTCGAGATGACAAATGAAATAAATGGAGTCTTGGTGCTGGCCCTATGGCAAGGAGAGAAGGGAACAACAATTTTATAGATATAATGAGATCAATGCTAAGATTTTTGGAAGGACGGATGGATTCTGTAGATGGAAGTTCTGTGCACAGCGGAGCTTTTGTTGATAGACTGAGAAGTAGATTATCTGATCTTATACGTGGTAGAGTGGAGAATAATTCAGAGAATAGAGCAAGTGCAAATGAGAGCGCTACTGCGAACACAGTAAGTTCCAGGAGGAATATACCCTTGAGTGGCAATGCACCAAATGCTGAGGAGCGTGAAATAATTAACAGATGCAACAGGATAATCAATGTAGCGGAAAGAGAGTTGGGCAGAGCAAGAGGGCGTAGACAAAATACACGATCTGCAGATAATGCAAATGCACAAGAATATTCAAATATTAGAAATCCATTTGTTCTGAGGACCTCTGTTGTTGTTACAGGTAATGGACGATCTCCATTAATCACTGGATCTGCTAATGAACAGAGTAATGATACAGAAGGAAGTACAGCAAATAATTTAGAGAATACTAACGAATTGTCATCAACACCTACTCATGAGGTTCATGTTCTGTTTCTCTCTCCGAATGAAATGCCTAGGGGAGGAGTTATTTATGAAATACAGATCAACTTTGACATACTTGATGGATCTTCAGAGATGCCTATGACAGCCACCAAGGAATCTCTCAATAAGAGTACGATTGTAAAGGCAAGAGCAATTGATGAAACACAAGAATGTACGATATGCATGTGTAACTTTGCAAGAAAGCAGAAGCTGCGAGAATTGCCATGCGAGCACAAGTTTCATATGAAGTGTGTTGACAAATGGCTCCTCAGTCATTCTAACAAGTGCCCTGTGTGCAGAACAGTTGTGTAGTTATATATTTATTCAATGAATGGTTTGTTGTTCTTGATATGATTTTGAAGGTTTATGAAGTATGTATTAAATGGTTAAAATGAATCATCGGATGTTTATGAGTTGTTGAATGTTTATGAATTGAATATGAGTAATGCCGAAATTTTATTTAATAACTGAATGTGATCATCCTAGTGTAAATGGGAGGGAATGCGAAGCAGAAATTTGATAATAAGTGTGTGGAGATGATAAGGCAGATTCTGGACGGAAAGATCGCGTTAAGAAAAGCAGTGTACAAAGAGAAAGACCCGAAGATGTATCACAGGCTTGTGCACATGGTTGTTGAGAACTACGAGTTGCTGCTTAAGATTGTCAAGAAAAGTAATTATATGAACGAGGATCTTGAGATGGCAGTGGTGAGATGCTACCAGATACTTGATGGGAAGTTGAAGAATGCAAGAATGAAAAGGAAGTTCATTGAGCTGATGGGAGGAGTTAAGCTGAAGTTTACAAGACAACCAGTGTTTGTACGAATTAATACGTTGAGAGGTGGTTGTGAAAATGACATGAGTGCGTTTGTATATGAAAAAACGCCTCTTGATGGTGTTTTCAAGGTTATGAATCCGGAAGTATTAAATGGAGATGAAGCATACAATCAAGGAAAGATAGTGATACAAAACATATCATCATGCTTACCAGCATTAATACTGAATCCAGATGAAGGATCTGTTGTGATAGACACATGTTCAGCACCTGGAAATAAGACATCTCATCTTTCAATGATCATGAAGAACACTGGCAAGATACATGCCTTTGAGAAAGATGAGTCGAGGGCAAAGATACTTAGAACACAGCTTGAAAAGCTTGGGGTTGGAAATACAGAAGTGATTGAAGGAGATTTTCTACAGTCTGTGCCTGATGACTTTAAGGATGTTGAGTATATTTTATGCGATCCAAGCTGTTCTGGATCTGGAATGCACTTGAACTACAAGATGGATTTAGAACGAGTTGGTAAACTGAAGCAATTCCAGATATACATGGTCAAGCATGCATTACAGTTCAATCCTAAGCGGCTTGTGTATTCAGTATGCTCTGAGCACAAGGAAGAGGGGGAAGATGTTGTAGAGGAAGCTCTCAAGGACTCAAAGTATCAACTAGAAGATATAAGCAAGTTTTGGCCACAGAATACAGTTTCTGAATCCCCAGTAAGCAAATACATTATAAGATGCAAGAAAGATACTGATGGCGCAACAGGGTTTTTCATAGCATCATTCATCAGAAGAGATTAAGATGAGTTTAATATTGCATAATTATTTATGTTTTATGCGAACACATATTTTTTCCAGATGCATGATGATGTGTTATTAATAAATACAAGAATATAATATGTATTATTCATAGCTTTGCTTTAATTATCCTGAATATAAAAAACAAGGTAATATCACATAAATAGTATAGATATTCAAAAAACGCTCTAACACCTAAAAACTTGTAGAATGAAAGAGAATCGCTGATTGCGTATCCAGACCACATAACAAGCAAGATATTGATACTGGAAAATGATATCACGACATTGACGAGATCTTCAAAAGTCGTATTATTATGATTTTCATTTGCTTTTTTGAGTCTTTCGTTATTCTTAATCAACAAGATCGCTCTAAGTCTTGGATACATGAAGTAATAAAATGCTATTATAACTGCTGGAATGGTGACAAATCTGTCAGAAAATGTAAAGAACACGCTGTAGTTAATGGATTGCAATAGTTTACACAATCCGGAAGAGAAGAATGCCATGTTTGTCAGTGAGAAGTATGTTTCAGGGTTGTTACATATATCAAGATTCCTAAGTATGTATATCAGGTACACCGATTCCATTGGTCTGAGAATCAATGCAAGTAGACTGTCAATACAGGGATACTGTATAAGTAAGCACAGTCTCCATTCTGCATTTTCTAGACTACCGTGTAAAAAGTACTTCATAAATGAGATGATTATCTGCGGGTGCTTATTAAATACCATTGTAACACTGTTATAAATGTATTCTAACGAAACTTCAAGATGCTTCTTATTATTAATCATTGCAAAAAGAAGTAGTTCAACAATAAATAGCCAATTTCCATTGAAGAACGGACAAAGCTTAACCCTCTCAACAACAAGTACATAAAATGCATTCATACTTGATCCTGGACGTGCAATCTGCAAGAACATCATCGTGCCAAGTAGATTCTTAATCGATGGATTAGAAATCAGAAACAATACTGCCCAGAGATAATCTTCATGAATGATCGAAAAAACAGAGTGTGCAGTCATCACAAGCACAAATGCTAATGCAATCTGGAGTTTACCAAACTTCGATTTTGACAACTTGAATAGCATAGCAATTGCAATCCCTATTGACAGGGCTACTGATAGACCTAGCCTTGTGTAATTTCTCCCTGCAAGCTTTTTTAGTACGCTTTCGCTAAGCATGTAATTCAAGTGCAAAAGCTCATCTCGGTCACTTGTGTCTACTTTGAATGGAATTCCAAGGAGATCATACTTCTGTTGTGCATATTTCCTGTATGCTTCAGTCTCAGAAACTAACTCATGAACAAAGTTGCCTCCAGAAAGACTTGGAATTGGAATTCCCATCAGATAACACATTGTTGGCAGAATATCGTCCTGATGTATTATTGGATATGAATCTGTGCTTTTAATAACATTCTGTTCATCATCATATGTCTTTGATATGCATCTTTTTCTAGCATCTTTAGCAACGCCTTCCAGAGGCAATGTGTTTGTAAACCTGTCATCTTTGGATATGAAGATCGCAACAGAAGCCATTTCCAATGTAGATACTCCTCCATGGGCACCATTGTCATCAACGCCATGATCACTACACACAACCAACAATGTGTCTGAAGACATTTTCTGATATATGTCATATATGAGCTTATCATATATTTCTATTTCATTCTGCATCCTCTCATGATGGATAGTTTCGTATATGTGCCCATAAGAGTCAAGGTTTATCAGGTGTGCAATCATAACATCATAGCTATTCACACTCTCCACAATCTTTTCAATTAGCATGTTTTCTTGTGCTCGTAATTCATGTCTACCATATGGGTCTATTGTAAAATGAGGCCACGACTTCAGTACTGGAAAATACTTTGTCCACTGACAATCTCCAAAGAACACGCATGATTTCCCGTCTCTAAGCAGCTGATCAACCATGTTGTCTTTGCTAATGGTTGTCCCTTGTATGGCAATAATGCTTGTCAAGAAGTTGCTAGGCGCACCTGTGGTTAATCCAATAACTCTAGCACTTGTTTCTGTCGGCATTCCACTAACACTCAGTGCATGATACTTTGTTTTGATTGAGTTCAAATGCTGCATCTTGTTGAATATGCATCCCTCCTTATTAACTTCAACTGTGGAATCAAACCTAAGTCCATCAAGCAATAAATATATCACCTTTGTGTATTTACTGTTCGAAACCGCTTCTGTTGATATCTGACTTGGTGGCTCAGATGCCTTGAACACACCAGTAAGAAACATGTATATGTTCAGAATACCTGCAAGACCATTTAATATCATGGGGACGCATGAAAAATTACATTTTGTTGAATTACACTGTCATTATTAATTACATAAGGTTAAAGCCATAATCAATTTGTACATGCTGAGAATAAATAAACAGACAAAGAGTATATGTATATTTCGAGTATATATTATGTAATGAAACATTTATTTTTTTGAATACGATCCGTTGTTTTGGCTGTTTTTCTTCCTCTCCTCATGAAGTATGTCCAATGCTCTGTTTATATCTCCCTTTGCCTTCTTCAATGCATCTGTTGCCTCTTCTTCCTCAAAACCCATTGATTTCAACTGTTCCAACGATACCAAGTATGCCTGTTCATCAATTTGCTGTGGTTGTTGCTCAGGTCGTGGCCCTCCATACACAGGCGATTGATATCCTCCATATCTCCAAGAGAATCTTGCACTGAGTTGTCTTGGATCATAACCACCCATTGGTGCAGGTGGATACGGCGGATGCATTCCTCCTTGCCCCATACCCATTGTATTCATTGCCATATTCACATTCTCAGGTGAAAATGCTTGCTGGAAAAGTCCTGGATTTGCTTTCATCATATTCAAAGCATCTTTCAATAGCTTCTTATGATTTTCCTTTTGTTCAGGGGTCATGTTTGGATTCTGAAGGCTCAGCACTTGATCTAAAAGCTCCGGGCTGTTTAACATTTGCTCCATTTGCTGCATCATGGCATTCGAAAATGCTTCGTTGTTGTATCCATCATTCTGTGGAGAGCCGTATCCATAAGGCATCTGTCCGTACATTGGCTGTGGTGATCCATAGCCGTAGGGAGGCATCTGTCCATACATTGGTTGTGGAGAGCCGTATCCATAAGGCATCTGTCCGTACATTGGCTGTGGTGATCCATAGCCATAGGGAGGCATCTGCTGTCCGTACATCGCATATGGATTACCCATTGGCTGATTACTGCTGAGATACGGATTTGGTGTCGACTGTGCTTGGTTATTGCTCTCTTGATTAGAACTTCCTACAGGCTTTGATATTGGATTGGTATTCCTTTGTTGCTTAATAACAAATAATTTGATCTCGTCTTTCACACCTTTGACATAATCCGAAAGCTTCTTGCCATCGTCCATCTTCTCGCGTTCAAATATCAATGCCTGATCAGCAGCAGGTATCCTGACTGATTCAGCCATCACACCCTCCAACTTCTTCTTCAAGTCTTCAATCGTAATATCTAGGTCATCAATCTCTACAACAAATTTATTCTTCAGGTGCTGAATGTTTACCTTCATTGAGGGTAAACAAATCAACTTTTTTATTCAACTATCCATCACAACATTTCCTTGTATCTTTCATGTCCAGATACGAGCATTAATTTCAACCAATTAATACATAAACTCTTGATATATTCAAACCTTAAACAATCAATAATCCAACCAACATCTCATATCTTCAAAAGAAAACCTCAACCAATTAATAATCCAACATTAATTTCAATCAATCAATGCTCTTTATATCTTCAAACTCAATCTTGTGGATCTTCTTGTCATAAAACGATGCAAATGCAACCATATCGTGAGATAATGCCAATCCGTATGCAATCGACTCTGTTGCATAATGCTTTAACAAACTAAAGTCATCTCCATAAACCTTTAATCCTTCATACATACATGCAACAAAGTACTTCCCATCAAAATAGCAAATCCTCCACACACCCCCTCCAACATACTTCCTCTCTATTATATCATATTTCCTCCTATCAACAATCTCAATATGCTCGTCATACGACCCCACATATGTATAATTCTCAGTATGATATATTGATGTTACACCTGACTTTCTTTTTATTTCCTGGTGTACGCTCCAGCTCCTGGTGTCAATAAATCTCAGCATTCCATCTTCAGATCCGCATGCAATGCTATCTCCATACGCTTCAACCACCCATATAGGCTCCTCACCTATTATAGTGTCTCTGGAATTGACTAGTCCATATCCTTCAAACTGCCTTATATGCCCCATAATATCACAAACAAAAACACTGCTAGAATTAACACAAACGTATGTATTAATCGCTGGAGTGCATATTTTATCAATAGCACTGTTTTTAAGACATATCGCTCCAAACTCCTCACATCCTGCAAAAAACACCATCTCTTCGTTCTTCTTACAATCAAGAATCCCTGTCGTTTCAAATTCGTTCTTGATTTGCATACTATATATATCATACAAGTATACTCCTCCAGATCTACTCGCCTCAGTAAACTGATATCCTCCTGCAATCAGTATATCATCTACAATGCATAGGCAATCAATAGGCATAATCGAATCAAAGCTTTTCATGCTTAAAGTTTTATATGGGCACTCCTTCTGATATTGAAACATCATAATTACAACAGCAAAAACTGTCCATCATATTTCATAGCATCGTCTTGGATATATAACACTGAATTATTCCGAGCATACTTCCAGAACCTTGTAAATAGAAAATGCTCGGTTATATGTGGAATCCTAAGATCATGCTCCTGAGTCTGTAGTCTTATTAGAATCTCTACAAGCCTGCAGAATCTCATCGATGCAACTTCACTGCCTCTATTCTTATTAGACTCTTCGATATCCTTGATATACACGTCAATTGGACATACAAGAAACATATCGTCTGCAGTAAGCTCGTCTAAAACCTGACGCATGTCGAAGTAGCTTAAGCTTGTTTTCACATATACAGAAAGCTTGCCTAGGCTCTTTAGATCAAGCTTCTGCATCTGAAATGCTCGTGTTATGCAATGAATCGAGTTGAAATTCCTGATCTTCTCGAGATGTTCCAAAACCTTAAAGAAGTAATTGTAATTTTTCCTTGTGGATAGCTCGTGCGCCACAAAGTTCATCAGTCCTTCATTCTTCAATCTGATTTGTTTTATGCTGCTTGACTCATTGCCATCATCTCCATCATATTCCACTAGGTCATTCGGCGTTATTTTTTTGAGAAACTGCAGATCAATCGATGTAAGCGCCTTTGAAAGTTTTTTCGGTGTAATATGATACACATCCATGCTCTCTGCATATGCCATTTTCTTAATATATTTACTTTTATTGACACTATCTACAAATCGCATCTGATACCATGTACGGGGTAGATCTTTTTCATCCCACATCACCGGCTCTTCAGATTCATCTTCATGAGCATGCCTTTCACTGAAAACAACCAAGCTTCCCAAAGAAACATCACCAGGTACTGCACATTCAAAATAACTCAAAAAATATTCAATGCTGTCTTTATAACTCTCCATTCAAACCTACTATACCTGTATAACGCCATTTATATCATTACATAACCAATAAACACTCTAACTACCGTTGAAATCATATTCTGCAACAAATGTTTTACTAGACAAACTTGTTGCAAAATATGTTTCACCAAGTGTTCATACGCTTAACTTTGCTTTCAACTTCATTCCACTGTCACATTTCTCTTCTCCCAAAACCACCCCGTCAATAAATTGTATTGCCTCCCTCATGCTGCCTTCTCCCTTAACCAAACATAATATCTCATCAAGTAGCTTAATTTTAGCTGCAAACGCTTTCAGGTCATCCATGCTTTTTACATTCAGTCTCTGGACATTATTCTTAATATAGAAGTTCAGACAATCAAAAACAAATTCAAAAACACCTTCCATATCTGTCTTAACAATACACTTGTTTATATCGTCTGCAACCTTAACTATCTTCTGGAAATAATAATCATCCTTACCTCTGTAGTTTCCCTCCCTGTAAAATAAATCAAAGAAATAAAGCATCTCAAGAACCATCTGGAATCGGATCGCCACTTCTATCTTATTCATAACACTTTTCAATTTGTCTCCATCAATCGAAGAAATTGCTTCTTTCATTGTATCTAATGCAAAAAGCATATTCTCATAATACTTTTTCTCAAAATACACTGAATTTATGTCCATTGCACGAACAAGAAGAAGTTTCTTGAATGTATCATCCATATCCGCCTCATTCTCATCTGTTTCTAAAAAACATGTGTTGATGATATCAGACCTGAATAATTTTCTGTAAAGCTCATCAAATTTCCTTTCAAAAAGACCATCTAGAAAGCCAAAGACATCTTTTATACTGCAAAGATCTGCATGAATACTGAATTCATCAATGCATTTCTTATAGTTTGAATAGAAACGTAATCTTCTGTTCAAATGATCATTTTCACACCAGTCTTCTTCTTCAAACAAATACGCAATCTTCTTTCTTATCTGCTTCTGCTTCTCTTTCACATACTTTTCATTAATTATCTCCCATAAATACCTCTTCATCGATTCAATAGTCACATACTTTTCAAGATAAATTACAATATCTATCCCAGATACAAAAACCTTAGTGAATCTCTCAGGTGACTTTGCTTCCATCTCTCCTTCCATAACCATCCTTTCATAGATCACATACTTCTTCTCAAACACCGCTTCATAGTCTATGTCGTCTGCAAAGTGCTCTGCCTCAAAAATTTCAGTATCAAAATACTTCTCAATTCCTTCAACACACTCACTCACAAACTTCTTCAAAACCTTAACAATCACCCCTTCCACAAATTCTTGCCAATCTGGTCCGTACATGCAAAGCATCGCATCCAAACCATTTTGATTACTTGCTGCATTCATATCCGCTTCGATTCTTCTGCTAATACTTGCCTTATCACGTATGTTCAATGTCTTTCCATTCAAGCCTTCAAACGATGCATCTGCCATCTCCCAAAGAACTCCAAGGTTGTGTATCACATTTGCTGTTCTGCTGCATATTGCTCTGGAAAGTCTCTCTGCCTTGTTATTTCCTCCATCTCCATCAATACTCCTGATAATCGACTCAACCATTCCAAAATACTCTTTCTCAAAGTTATTTGTTTGATATCTGTCCAAACTAAAAAGCATTCCAAGCATAACTACACACCTAAAATCTTCCTGATAATCGTATTCATTATAGAACACAAATCTGTCGAGTCTCTTATACACCATTGTCATGAACTCCTTCACTTCAATGCTTGCTTCGGCCTTGAACTTAGATACACACTCCATCTCCATCAATCCATTCTCTTCAATCAAATCATACAGCCTGCTTGCCTTTTTAGTTGCATCAAGAAACCTTTGGCTTGTGACATACATCCCATCGTGCTTCTTCACATCACATTGAATTTCGTCCTTAATCATACTAAATTCTTCAAAGCATCTCCTCATCTCAACAAGTACATTGCATATACTGTTATTACTTTCATACATCGCCATGCTTTCATACTCCTTGGTCATGTCCTTCACATCTATTTTCATTCCGAGAAGTCCTTGAACTGCCTTGGAGATCTCGGAGATGTTTTCAGAACATCGCTTGTTCAACTTGTACGATTCCATGTATGAAAGCACAGAATCGCTAAATCCCTTGTAATTCTTCTCTATTATGCCTTCCATTACCTTCTCGACCTTATGGAATAGGTTTCTGAAGTTTGATGCCTCAACCATGCTGTTTTTGTTCCTCAAGGCCTGCTTCAACGGATTAAAATCATCGGTAACAAGCGTTTCCCAATCGATCCTGAGCTCACCAAGCAATGCATCTGCCTCATCCATCAGGGTGCTCCAATGCCATTAGAAAACCAAAACAAACAAAATCAGTATTTGTGCCAAAATTTAATCCTGTGCTACTTCTGCAACCCTGGGTTCAATATTGAAAACACACCAGCATATGTTGCAAGTGCAGATGCTCGGAATACTGCAGACTCCTTCGTGTTATTACTTGGTCCCATCCCACCAGCAACAGCCCCACTGATGAAGCTATTGAAAGCAGACTCCTTAAATCCACATACATGCAAAACAGACTCGGTTGAGGAGTAGACCAGAGATATCCTGGCAAACGACTTTCCAGACCTATGAATGTTGCTCAATGTGGGGGGCTGCTCTGGAGAAAAAGCACCAACCATGCATCCAAACGCATATCCTTGTAGCGTATCAGACACGGTTTTTATTGCATAAGGCTTGATTTTATTGAGCTTTTCACGGATACACTTCAGGTTGACATTCATTGCAGGGTGATGGTTTTTGAGCAAAGACTATATTAAGTGTCATACTGGAATGTTTTTGTAAACGGATGGCTTGAACTGCACGTCAGTGTGGAGCAGTGTGCGGAAAATATTTCCGAGGTTCCATAGTGTAATGGCTAGCACCCTGGACTTTGAATCCAGTAATCCGAGTTCGAATCTCGGTGGAACCACTTTGCATTTTGTTAACAGTACAATAAACATGCATTGACCTGTCTCTTGAATTTTGGATATATACTTCTTGGACATATCATATCAGAAGTATCTTTAATCAATTCTGCTCTTAGATCAAGAATTTATATGTATATAATGTAATAACTTATTTTATTATGCATAACTGAAGATTTTCAATCTCTTCAAGTTCCGGCTCCTTGCAAAATAATACATTTTCATCACTAATTCGAATATCTGTATATCTACTGATATTGCATGAACAAAAAAGCTCACATATCTTCATAACAAGCCTGTCTTCTGATAAATCATACAGGTAAAGCGCCTCTTCAACACTCTTCATCACTTTCATCCTCATTCTTTTATCAAATCTCATCACCTGCACCATCAAATAATATGTTTTAATTGCACATGAGTCAAAAATCTCAATCAACTTCTCCACAAGCACTATTTTACTTGGCGAGCTCAAATATATTTCATATATCGTTTTGAACTCACTTATACATCCCTCATTCTTGAACCTGCAAACTTTATTATCAATAATGCTTCCAATCGTGCTTATCACACTTGTAAAATACATTTGCACGATCTCTGACGACACCGGCAACCACTGAAATACAACAGGAATACACACATCGGGAATAATCGCTCTTGCAATAATTCCTGCACTGAGAAGCATGCATGACTCCCTGCAAACATCTCGATTCGCATTATTCGCTCCACAGATCATTGTCTTGCAACTATTTGCCACAACATCAAATGCAAACTCAAAACACCTCCCTTCTTCCTCAATCGACTCCCTTAAGAACACAAGAAGCTCTATACACACTGCTGCTTCCTTTACTTCTACCTTATCGCATATCCTGGATAGTATCTCATCAATTTTCCATTTGTACATCACTCCTAGCTCAGGATCAAATCTTAGGCTGTACACAAGTCCAAGCTCCTTATTAATCGACCAGGTATAATCACAGAGATATTCTCTCAAAAAAACACTTCCGCATGCTCCAAGTATGGCAAGGAAATAATCCGTTCGTCGTTGAAACTCCATTCCTGCATATCCTAAAAAATTTATAAGCGTCCCTGAATTCTTTGTATATGGCCCATAGAACACCAACTTCCTCAAAAATAAAAAAACTCTGCGACGAAGCTCAAGCGCCATCTTGTAGTGTATGTTTATCAAAATCCTCAATATGTAGTTATAAAACACAACATTCCTGCTCTTGACTATGTCCTCGCCAGAATCAAGCAGAATCGATGACATATAAACAACATCAAACCTATCTGGACGCTCCTTTGAATACCAAACAGCCAACTCTGCAACATAAACATCTTTCACTTCATTCATGCTTATTTCAAGAAATTTACACACTCGTCTTCTACCTATTGCATGAAAAACTCGTGCAAAAATGTTTGAATCTTTGATTTCATAAGCAACATCATTTGCTGCTCCATTGTTTAGCAACTCAATATATGTTCTATAACTCTCCTCAGATTGCTTTCCATTCTTAGTCTTTTCAAACATCTTCCTTCTTGTCGGCATAGAATAAGGCCTTTGCATCTCTATCTGTAACGCATCTGGATCTATGCAATACAACACATTGATACATGCATCCACAATCTCCTCCTGCTTTCGTGCAATCTGTTGCTTCACGATCTTTATCATTTTGTTTTTTATCTTCTTTCCAGGCAAAATACCCAATCTATCTATTCTACTTAGAATCCTTGCTGCCTTCACCTGATTACCACACTTCTTGTCACTCATCTTTCTCAGCAGTAGTAGCACGAGTGACTGAAGCATCGTTCCAACTACTACGATTGGCTTTGTGCTTCCAAACAAACATCCAAAATACTCGTTTTCTTTAGCATCTGCTGCTATCTCTGTCATCCTTCGTATCAAAACACTCAAAACCTTTGCATTAAACTTGTCTTCGCTGCCATTAAATTTTTGGATAAAACACTTCACAAATGATACACACAGAATCACTGACTCAATAGACTTATATTCAAACAACCTGAGCCTTGTGTGATATCTGCCATCTTCTCCATAGCACATATATCGATCAAACAATCTCTCAACAACGCATTCATGCCTGTCTTTACAAAAAACACCTTCAATAAACGACTTTTTCCAATATATCTGTAGAATCACCATATCTCCATAGCTCATCTCCCCAACATCAAAGTCCTTCATCTCTTCAACCTTTAGAACAATGTCTCGAATATCAATTAGATCTGTAGTCATACTCATCTGCATACACAGGTTCAATGCAAAAACCCTCGTAGTGCCATTTGCTCCACACCTTCCAATACAAACCTTCCATAGAAACATCAAAATCGCTTCTCTGTTCCATCCTAAAATATCATTCTCTGCATAATTCTTCATTTCTTTCAATATCGACATCATGCATATCTCCTTCCATTTATTGATTTGCTTTTCAACAACACATAATCCATGCTTCAGCGCCAAGTCGACATTCTCAGCTGTTTTCATATCAAATCGGAACCTACGCATTCTGAGCCAAATTACAATATAGAAAAAAATATCATCCATATCCCACTCTCCAGAGTTCCATAATTCATTCATCCTCGCATAAATGCTTTCGTCACCCACAACGTTAATCACAATCTCTGAAATCCCTTCATCATCTCCAATCTCTAGCATCTTCCTCATACTCTCAAGCATATTTTTCACCTCTTCCATTCCATTTTTAGAATCACACAGAGAATCAATATAATCGTCACATATACATCGATCTTCTAATCCATGTGCATCCTCTGCAAATACCGTCTCGTCAGGATTACTGTGCATATAGGGATTCTCAGCTCTAACCAATATATTTACACAATTTAACCTTTATACTAAGCATCTGGCTCTTCATAATACTTAGAGTATATCTCATAATACTTTTCATATTCCTCCTCAGACATCTTCTCTTTGTCCTCTTCAGTTACATCAGAAAATCGCTTTCTAATTCCACTGACCATCACATATTCATTTATTTCCACACAGGCCTCATTCTGAATCACCACGCTATTATCTGCATAATGACTTTCAATTTCAGGCTCCTCAATGCTCGACTGATGTATCGGAACATGCTCCTCTTCCTTTTGCACATGCACATCCTTGCATTCTCTATCCTTCTTCATCTCAAGAACCTGGAAATAATCCATCGATGGTATACTGTACTTGTCGGTCTCCTTCAAAAGCATAACAATTCCATCCAGCTCAGACATTAAATTCGAATACATCTCGCAATCCTCACTTCTGTCTTTCCTGTTCTCAGCCAGATCTCCCTTACAATCCTCACACTTAAAAACATAATTCTCCATAAGTCCTTGTGCATCCAGTGAGCTATACTCCCTGTTACACTCTATGCATATATATCCCTCTGCTTGCCCCATTTTAATGCTATTTTCCAAATTCTTCGTCATCTTGTAGATCTTGTATTTGATGACATCTCGCACTTCTGCATAATTGATGTAGTACACTGTGCGTAGTATTTGCCCATTATTCTCTCTATTCTCAACCTTAGTCTCATACTTAATCATCTTATCTTCTTTTAGCTTGATAATCAACTTGTTTACTTCCTTTGAAAGCATCTTCATTCTTTCGCAAAGCTCATTGTCATATAGAAGCGTGGCCTTCAATAAAATCCCCATTATAACAACATGGTGGGGTTCGTAGAACTTCCGAACAACCTTGTTTATCAGCTCGTTCATCACCGGCTCATAATCCATCTTCTGTAGGGGTGCTTGTTGCGAAGCATGATCTCATTCACATGTAGTATAGCTCATACACTTAACACTACAAAGTAGTCAACATCAATTTAATCTCCAAAAAAATACTCCATCATCGATGTAAAAATACCTTTGTGTCTCACAAAAATATCCTTGTCTTCAACTACGCCTCCTCCCTGTCTGAACACTCCAATCATTTCGTCTCCAACAATCGATGTGTTCATGCGCAGGCATTTTTTGATGCCATCTTCGCCCCCAAATAGAACATTCACCCAATTCTTTCCATACTCAATCTCAAGAATGTCTCCGCAAGACCTGATCATGTCCAGAACAGTTTCCATATTCGCTGGAGTAAACCCATACACTGTTACATATCGCTTCTTAACTCTGTGCTGAGATACTAACGGCTCCTCATATAGCGTGTTTTGAGGAATAGGTGCTGGCTTTGTAGCCATATCAATTTCAGCTGGTCCCTCAGCCTTACACTTTCTTCTGAACAGGCTTGGATGGAACTCTGTCATTCCAGGGGACAATTTCGATCAATTTGAGTGTGTGTCTACACACTAAAGCATAAATATATGCATATAACACCGCCACAAATATATATACAATGCATCATGCGCATGAAAATATTTAATTATAAGCATATTTGTATAGTGTCATTATTTACTGTAACAAAGTGCAATGATTTTATAGAGATTGATAAACATGTTGATTTTGTCTGCGATACATATGCACATGCGTAAATGATGTTGTGCCAACCCCTTCGAATGTTTCAGGAAGAGAAAAACAAGCTTTATGATGAATATGCACAGGCACTTCTCAACAATGAAAAGTCATACAAGGCACTTAAAATGGAGCAGGAGGTATACAAGCAAACACTGAAACAGTTTGACAAGAGTGAAAGGGATATTAAAGCACTGCAGACTGTTGGACATATCATTGGAGAGGTTCTGGAAAATCTAAGTGATGAAAAGTTTATAGTTAAGAGTAGTCAAGGGCCAAGATATGTGGTTGGATGCATGAAAGCAATCGATAGGAAAGAAATAACAACAGGAACACGTGTAGCGCTTGATATAACAACGCTTACAATCATGGTTGTGTTACCCAGGGAGGTAGATCCGATGATATACTCTATGGGAGAAGAAACCCCAGGAGACATATCTTTTGAGTCTGTTGGAGGGCTTAGAGACCAGATCAGAGAGCTTAGAGAGGTGATTGAGCTTCCACTGAAAAACCCAGAGATATTCAGGAGGGTTGGAATTAAGGCGCCAAAAGGTGTTTTGCTGTATGGGCCTCCAGGAACAGGGAAGACACTGCTGGCAAGAATAGTTGCATCAACAATGGATGTGAACTTCTTGAAAGTAGTGTCATCTGCACTGATTGAAAAATACATCGGGGAGTCATCAAGAATGATAAGAGAAATGTTTGCATATGCAAGGAGAAAGGCGCCATGCATAATATTCATGGATGAGATTGATGCGATTGGAGGAAAGCGGTCTAAGGACTCAAGCTCATCAGATAGAGAGGTGCAGAGGACATTGATGGAGCTTCTGAACCAGCTTGATGGGTTCAATGAGCTTGACAATGTAAAGGTGATCATGGCAACAAATAGGCCTGATATTCTCGACCCGGCCCTTCTGAGACCTGGCAGGCTCGATAGGAAAATCGAGATACCTCTTCCAAACGAGCAAGGCAGAAAGGAAATACTGAAGATCCATTCGAAGAAGATGAACTCAATTGAGGAGATCGACTATGAAATGCTTATGAAACTGACAGCAGGGTTCAATGGCGCAGATCTTCGAAATGTGTGCACTGAGGCTGGAATGATTGCCCTGAAGGATGAAAGGGATTATGTAAAGCACGATGACTTTGTAAAGTCTGCCAGAAAAATAGCAAATACAAAGAAGCTAGAAACCAGGATGGATTATAAAAAGAAGTAAATGGATTTGTTTTATATGTGTTTGTATCACTACATGAGATCTAAATCTATATTTGACTTGGTAGATTATTGTATTGGCAATTTGAATGGTTTATAACTGTCTTGGATTCAAATAGTCTTGTGTTTTATGATATTGTGTGTTTTGTTGCCTGTATTTGGGTTTTCAGGTCCTTGTTTTTTGCCTATGGATGAAATGTCATTAAGAAAGCTTATGAACTCATTTATGGGAATGTAATCATCGGCAAATGTTCTTGGCTTGATCACCTTGTTGTTGAGTACCATTCTTATATACTGCTCGCCCATGTTGCACCATAGCTCAATAAACAGTGCAGATGCATACGATGGCCATTTCGATATGCCTGTGTCTAATCCTGACATGATCGATCCTAAAGAAGAGTCATGAGCTGAGTAAAGCACAATATACTTTTTCTCATCAATATCAGATAATAAATCCTTTGCAAAGTCCTTGAACACCGCTTGTCTGCTTGCCTTATCTTTCGATCCAGAGACTGCCATTCTTTCCCATACTTTGTTTGCAGCATCCATGTGATCCACTACACTGTTGATGTTACAATTCAGTTCTTTACAATCCAGCTCCACACCACTACAGAGGCTCGCATAGTAATTATCAGCTCTGTACTGTGGTTTTGGATGATATACATATTTTTCATTGTCTAGAAGTATGCTTGTCTTTTGGAACAGCTTTTTGGCCTCAGTTTTCTCATCAGGTGTCACACATCCAAACTTGTTCATCAATGAATCATCTGAATCAGGTATATACACATTACTAACTTGTTTACTTCCAGTAAGACCTTTAATGACTCCAGCAAGAGATGACTGCGTTCTAGGGATCTTCGTTGCTCTTGCCTTTATGTGTTCAAGTTCAATTTCTTTATCCACTAAGAAGCGCTTGTATGTTTTCTTTATAAACCTTCCAAGATCAGTCATCTGAAGAAACCCTCTTTCTGTCAATTCGCCATCTTCTGAACACTTCTTTGTCTTGCAGTTTGATATCGCTCCTTGTTCAGTCTCACATGCTACACAACTGTGATCCTTCCATGGTGCAGAGATATTTTTCAAAGGCGCTCTTGCGCCATGCCTGAATACCACCAACAGCTTCTCAAGATTGTAGTCGTCTATTTTCGGAATAAACTCATACTCCGTCTTGCAATGCTCAAGATATGGCCTTAACTCCTCTTTGCGAGAAATATACATCTTATCAGATAACTCACTTATCAAAAAACTTCCCATAAGCACAGAGCTGATGTTCATTCCCCAAACTGACATCATGCATGGTTTTAACATTCTAAATGTTTTAAATGTGATAGCAAAACACAAACGCCAGTTGAAACGGCCTATAGTGCATCCTTCACATCATCATTGGTTTTTTGTGTTTCAGTTGTAATTCGTAATCGTATCTTCTCAAGCATTCAATTCATGCATATGCCAATAAAGTTCCTTGAATACCTGCATTGATACATAGAGCCTTATTCTTTACAAGTATTATCTCCTAAGAACTAAACAGTGTTTGATTATAAGCTAATTCTAAACATCATTCTTTATTTATTATTGCATAGCAGGTACTCATAATAATCAATATCCGATCAATTCATTTTCAACACCTCAACCTTGTTTTCCCAATTCTTATTTATTGTCCATCGTCCAAGCCTTCCTTCTTTTCCTGTTATTATCACTATGAAGTCATTGCTTGAGCCAATCATATTCACTACTCCATTACAGCAATAGCTATCAATTATCTCTATAACTCCATGCTTCACACTCATTAGATACAAAAAACCTTCTGCTCCAACAATCAAGCGGCCGTTCTTAAAAAACAACGATGTCACAGCACTTGGAATGCTCAAACTTTTAATCACATTCAAACTGAGTTCATCCACTAAATAAACTACTCCTTTATCTGATCCAATCGCCAGGTATTGTCCTTCAAAACAAACTGCTTGTGGAAATCCACTTGGAATCTTGATGTTTCTCACATCAGAACTTTTCATGTCAAACACTCGAATAACAGAATCTATTTGGTATGCACATGCAATCATTCCCATACTTGATACAGACACACTCACAACCCCAGACTGTGACTCGTACATTCTCTTCGATACCTCAAGCCCATCCTTCATCACCAGAACCTTGCCTTTATTTGTCCCAGTTATTATGCTTTTCGTGCGTTTATCATAAACTGCTGAATTTACAATCATATTTCCCTTCTTAACTTCCTCTCTAGCATTTTCAATCATAACATTCAAAGAAGAAATACTTCCTTTCTCTGAAAAAATAAACAAATCATCTTCACATCCAACAATCGTCCTTGCATTCTCTTTCAAGCGGATATACCTGACTCTTAACATATCGTGCGTTGTCTCAACTAGGTGGTTTTTTTTCATGCTCACATACAATTTGCTCTCAGTAATCCACAAATCTGTTGGCACCGCCGTTAACTTCCTTTCTGCAATCTTTAAAAACCCCATGCAACTCATAATCGGAAAAATATTTGTATTGTTGCAAAAGCTGTTATATAAAATACACAAATAAACCAACCCATATTTATTGCAATCGATATTCCAGAAATCCAAAATCTCTTCTAAGCATAAAATAAATGAGCACATGAGGATTCTCAAATCTCTTTTAAGCATAAATCAGTATTTATCATTACGCAATATGCGATCAATCATCAATCCAAAAACACCCAAAGAATTCTGATACTTTTTATCCAGTGTCTTAAGACAAGTAATCACAGGCTCGCGTTTTTCATATGACAGATAGTTTCGTAGAAGGTGTCCACACACAGCAAAGATATCTCTAACATTCATATGTCCAATAACCTCATTCAGTCTTTCTAAGGCTTTTATACTATCTACTGTACACAGCACATCAACCAATTCCTGTAGTTCATTTACATTCTTATATGAAACACACAATAAATACTCTAGATACTGAGTTTTGATCAACGGTGTGAGATCCATATATTCAAGCGCATCAAATGCTCTCTTGAATAGATCAACAGCACTTCCATAGTCTTGTGCTCTCTCAAGGTTTCCATACAAAATAGACGTGTATATTGGCTTGTGTGCCAGCAAAAGCTGCTCCATTCTCTTGGATGGTTCAGAGCATCTCATAAGCTCTTTGATGTATTCTGCATTCTCATGCTCAGACTCAAATAGAAGCTCTGCAAGACTTGCCTTGTGAAAATTACTCAGAAACTTGAATAGAAACGTCTTCTTAGTCATTAAAAATAGGTCATGCACAAGCTGATCATTGCCTAGAAATAGCTGGCAAATGGCCGGGTCATCAATCCTTTCTCCAATCACATCAATCACTCTGCTTCTGTACTGAGAATTATTCAGCAATAGTTTAAATATGCCTATTGAACATTTACGAATACTAAACTCTAGTGCAAGATCAACACACTTTTGTGCCTTTACACATTCAATTAGTATTGCTTCAACAACTTCGCTTTCACTTACACTATTCAGCATATGCAGGTCTTCTCCAGTTCCCAATGGATTTGCTATATTATCATCAACACATCCTGATTCCATATGCTCTATAACATCTCTAACATACTTTTCAGCATACTTTGTATACTTTACAACTATATCAATCAATGCTCCTTCGATTGCATCATGAAATGATCCTGAGCACCCTTGGTATTTTAGGCATCCAAGAATAATCGTGTAGATATCTTTTAGCGCCAAATTTGTGTTAGATATTCTTGACTTCCATATCTCAAATGCTCGCTTTCTCAACGTAGAGTGTATGTCATTCCTAAGGATAAAAAGCATCGCCAACATCCGACTATCGGCAACTTCTTTCTTTTCAAAAAGTTCTATGCATTGTAATCGCGACTTCCACTGCCCTACAATACAACAATACAACAGAAAGTCTGTCACGTCCATCGTCTCAAATGCTTTGAATGCAATCTCTTGTTTTGTGTGGTCGCTATCTACAAAGAGTTTCTTGAGAAATGGCGTAAACACAGGAATGTACTTTTCAAAAACAGAAAGCTCGGGTGCATACGCAAGAAAGAACGGTTCTATGTAAAACTCGCATTCTTCCTGCTTATTTGATCCTCTTCTTATAATCTCACTGATTACCTCGTCAATCACTTCCTCCGAGCATGACCTTAAACTCTTCACAAGAAACTTATTAACTCTAAGAGACTGGCTTATACTATTCAATAAACTCTCAAATGATATGCGTGCTCCAAATCTCATCAGAGACGATACAACTTCACAGCACTCATCATTATAAAATGCATTTTCAATCACAAATAATGAAAGATGCTCAAATATAACCGGTATTACTGACTTCAAATCATTAGGATGAACAAAAAACCTCAAACTCTTCAGAATCGGAAACACATCCGTGCGAAACTCCTTCATATGCGTATTAAGTGCTTGTACAAGTAAATTCAGTCCATTAAAGCAGACATAATGATTGAACTGCTGAGTCTTAAATGCATCAAAAAATGACTTTGCATATATTCTGTCCATTATAGATTGAATCATTTGCGACTTCAAGCACTTCAGCTCAGGCGATGCAACTGGAATCTCCATAAGAAGCCTTCGGCTTTCATGGCATACCTGACCATTTGAATCGTGAATAAGAACAGTAACCATGCCAATAAAATCAACGAGATGTTGTGGAGTAACCACACTCGAATTCATGGCTTTCAGTATCAGCAGTCTAAAGCATTGTTCACCAGTGTATATTGCATTAATCAGGTCATCCATAGTCGCATAAACAAGATACTTGTCTTTTAAATGTGTTGAAAAAATATACTCAAGCATTCTATAAACAGGTATCGAGTACACCATTCTTAAGTCATCAAATCCAAGTACATCATGCACTCCTCCACTCAATGAATCATTCTCAGTCATCAACATGCAATTTGCATGAGAGCAGATCTCTTTGAAATATTCACAAAAATAGTATTTTGCGTCATCCGGGCGAATCAACGTCAGAAGATACACAAACTCAAGAGTATTTCCAATCTGTTTTGGATTAGCAAGTACACTGGCCATGTAGATCTCATTCCCTATATTTTCATCTCTATATACAAAACCTGCATATGAATTAACCATTGTATCACAATTATTCTTGGTGTTAAATTCTTCCTTCAGGATCTTGTGTATGAATATTGCTTCTTCAACAGTGCATTTCATCTTATCAACCCCATCAAAGTATCTTTTGCGCAGCTCAGGGTGCCTAAAGCAGTAATTAAACGCCATCTCGGGCCTATTACTGATTAAAACCTCATACATCCCAGGATCCATTGTTTTGAACATTTCATCCAAAGTCTTGTCAATCCATTCTGCATCTTCAATGCGCAGTACTCTTGCATCAAATTCTCCTAACAGTGACTTTCTGTATATACATTCCAATAGAACATCTCTTTCATCTTCTTGTGTATTCAAAACCATGTCTACTATTTCATTTAGTACAAACATGTCATTGATATACTGCACTGCTTCATTCCGATATATTCCTTCTCCATAGCTCATTGCCTTAGATATGGACACCCGCTTACTTTGATGAATACCCTTAGAGTGCATAAGAATGCTTGCAAGACTTTGATCTATAGGCACTTTGAATCTTTCAATGCATTCTAGAAACATTATTCGCTTGTCCTTCAGTACATTCCACACAATATCGCTAATTTCACGAGAATCACTCGCTTTCAACACTGAATATATAATTGGCCTGCACATTTCAACTTCATCCGCTCGGCATGCTATGTATCCTATCGTTCTACTAACAAACATTTCGCCTATACTGTCCTCAATAAATTTCACTGCATTATAATTTCTGAGTATTTTTTTGAACATTAGTTGATCATCTTTGCTTGTCTTTATGTATCGATACAGGCTCATAAACACATGATATTCTGCAGATTTTTCTGCTGTAACTCCATTATTGATATACTCATCAAGCACTTCTTTATACTTCACATCATTACATTCATCAGCCAATACATTCAGGTAATATTCAAAATCTTCTCGTTTCAGGTAGTTCACTATCAAATGTATTCTTTGATCTTCTGACATCTGCATCATATGCTTTGTAAAATACAACATCAGTCCTGGATATTTCATCATATTAGATATTGTGTCTTTGCTTATACTTTTGACAGCATAAGGATCATGCTCTTCAATTGCCAGTCTTTTCCTGGTTCTTTTCATACTCCCGTATATTCTCTGTAGTACCTTATCATAGTATTTGCATATACACTCGTTTTCAAAGAGAATCTCAACAAATCCAATCGGAAGAATACCTGATATACAAGTAAACACAGATGCAACATAATCATTCACCAACTCGTTTTTCTTCATAAACATACTTAAAGATTGTTTATGCAGGTATCTAGGCTCTGCATCATGATATATCTTCACATACTTAACAATGTCACTTTTAGATGTTTCAAAAACTTGCTCAAAGAACAAAATAAGCTTGTACTCAAATGCAATCTTTTCATCTCCACTAAAATCTTTGATGTTGTTCACCAGATCTCTGAATTCCTTGACTCGGTGCAGTTCATTTGTTTTGGTTTTTATGCTGCATGAATCCATAGCCATAGCTACAGCGTGAATAAAAAAATATTTTTGACTTGCACAGCCATGTAAATACTAAAAATTTACACCTTCTAAGTAGGATGAGTCACTTAAAGTTCAAAAGCATCGAGGTTGAGGAGACAGGAAAACGACTTGTTGATCCTCTCACTTTTAAGATTCAACTGGCATGCGCTGAGGAGATAAAAAGTGGAGTGGAGTTTACTGTCTTATACAACATGGATGTGCACTCAGACAAGAACGACCAAGTGCTTTCTGAGATTGAAGTTGCGCCTATTCCGAAGGGAAAGGTGGAGTTTACGATTGAGGCAGATGCACCCAACGTGGATCTTATTCCACTCAACAAACTGTTTGGCTTGACAAGTATTCTTATAGTCGGGAAGTATAAGGGACAACAATTTGTAAGGATCGGATATATAGTTGATGTGAGCTATCCGGGCATTCCCAGCAGCTTACTGGAGAATAACGAGCAAGGAGATGATTCTGAAGAAATTACGGAGGAGGAGGATGTTGATGAAGAAGACATTGATGAGGATGAAGATGATATAGAAGACGAAGGAGATGAAGATGAAGACGGATCAGAGGATTTGGAAGACAGTGAAGGCGACAAAAAGACAGAGGAAACAAAGACATTGATTGAAGAAGCAGAGCAACGAGCTATTGATGGAAATAAAAGATTATACGGATCTGAAGGTGAAGCAGAGGAGATGGAAGAAGCAGTTGGATCGGATTCTTATTCTGAAATAAACAGAGAACTGAATATGAGCGTTGGAGAGCATTCTAAAAAATCTAATGGTGAGTGTAGCGATGTGTTTGAGTATTGTGGATACTCAATTGATAAAAAGCTGATTGAAATGAAATTAATGATTCCACCGGTGATAAGCTCGTTTGAAATAAACTGGGAGGATGATGCTGGTGTTGATGATTATCAGGACGATGAATCTGACAAGGAGCATATCTCTAAGAAACACAAAGTTGAATAAATTTTAATTACTTCTTATTCAGATAGTTTTATATTGAATGCACAAGTTGGCTGTTTTATTGAAGTGATCATTTTACTTGTGGCTTTGATTCTGTACTTGATTTTCCTATACAAAGATGCTGTATATGCTTTAAGAGATCGTTTGGAGGCTTATCTAGATTGATTGGAACATTATATTGCCATTTCTTGCTGGAAATCATCAGGTATATATAATACAAATAACAGACTAGCTTTCCATATGATAAGTGCAATACTCCAGCTACAAGAACCAGCTTTGCAATCATTGAGATGCCAAGCGATCGTTTAATGCGGTACTCAATTAGAAATAACACAGGTATGCTGTAAACAATGCTATTCCGTACAAAATAGAGCAAGAATACACAAATAATAATGTGCAATACTGGGAACACTCTATCATGTGTTTTGTAGAGTATGAAGTTTCTGAAAAACACATTCTTAATGCATCTTTCATTTTTTTCTTTGCATTTCTTACAGAATGGAAGCTTCTTAAAATACTCCCGAAACGTCCTACAGCATACACATCTGCCACTTTCATGCCTTGGCTCACACTTCTTGCATAAACCACTTTTGACTGCAATCTGGTCGGTCTCTTCCATTGGAAAATTCGAGTATTCCTGTTTATTATTTCTATATGTGTAGTACACTTCACACTCTTCGCAGTAGTATTTTGAGTTCAGCGCAACAATCCTTCTAAAGCCGCAGTAGCTACATTGCTTCATCATAGGGATTACATGTGCAAATAAAATCATTGACTACCATTCATGGCTTTACATTCCAATACCTCATCAGCATTACAGCACATGAGTCAACACTTAAAAATACTTACTTACAAAACATTATCCAAGAAGAACATTTAATTAAAATGCACCAAAAATATCAAAGTCGGCGTCATCATCTTGTTCCTGGGTTGCAGCCGCTGCAGGTGCATCCTTCTTCTCCTCTGCCTTCGCGCTGGCAGGTGCTGAGGAAACAGCAAACGATTTCATCAGCTCGCTGCCGCTTGCCATCAACTCATCCATGCTCTTCCCAGACACTTTCGACAAGAAAAGGTCAAGAGTCTCGCTCTCAATAGGTGCATCTATCGACCTGAAAAGCATCTCCAGTGACTTTGCATCAACATCTCTTCCAACCTTGGTTAGCAAAATAGAGCCTGCTATGTATTCCATTTCAAGGGATAATTTTTTCAAAAAATATCTATCTTCTTTCTCAGCGTCTTCAAGGTATTCAATGCCATTACTAGCATAAACTCATGTCATCTCGGAACTCACATGATTGTCACCGGATCCATGTCCTTCTTTGAAATGTACACTTCATATTCTGGAAGCTCCGCTTTTAGCTTTGTGCTAATGTACTCCAGGCATATTCTTTCACTGTTGCTATGCTCCATAAGTATGACACTTGTCTCGTTTGCAATGCATGCAAGAAGGTCATGGTGCGACATCTCTCCGGTGATAATAATCGATTTCTTGATCACTGTGTGCCTGAATGTTGCACCAACACCAACATACATAGTCTCTGGTACTGTGTTCATCGTATGCGCTCTTGCCATGCACACTCTAAGGTTTTGTAATCTGCTCTTCTCTTTGAGAACTTGGATTGCGTTTTCTATTGATGATGTATTTGGTCCATGGTTTTTCTTGTGATAGAAAGCACCATAGTTCATCATCCTGTAGACATATTCATTCATCATTCTATCCAATGCCGAATGCGGACAAAACACATTAATGTTATTTTTAATACACTCAACAACAATCCTTTCCTTCAAATCCAGCTTCTTCAATGGCGTAAATATTATAGGATGGTATGCCAATATGTTCTTGATTCCCATTTCAATGCATTCATTCAACACAGGCTCTGTAAGGTCAATTGTCAAGAGAACTCTTGTATCCTCGCTTCCACAATCTATAAGAACACCAACATTGTCCCAACTTGTCTTGGCTTTTCTTAATGGCGCAAAGTTATCCACTGCCTTTGCAATTAGGTGTATAGACATCAGGGATCCTTACCTTAATCATAAATATAAGAGATTGTGAAACGTTGATTGTTAATCAAAAATAAGTTTTCGTTGCTAGTCAATGATCTTCTCATTATTAATTGTTGATTGTCTTATTGCTTTATTACTGACTATTGGTCAATTCATTACTAAAAACACAAATATAGATAAAAACTTGTTTAATACTTCTTCTCCTTCCAGTACAAATCCATAGATCCAGTACCTATGCTGATTGGAATCCCAAGAATAATTGACTCACTGACACCAGAAACCATATCAGATCGACTGTGAATCGCTGCTTCAAACAGATAATCGCTTGTCTGCTCAAAGGATGCCAGCATAAGCGTAGAACCAGACATCTTCGATATTCCAAACCTTGTTATTCCAAATACCTCTCCTCTGTATGTCATTGTGTCTGCCAGTAGCATAATATGTCTTGGATCAATCTTAATCCCATGATTGCCTATCGTATACTCAATCTCATGGATAATCTGTGCTCGTGCTGCCTCTATTCCCAGCACTGCCTCCACTTCAGACACACTGTTGCATGTGGTGTTCTCTCCCTTCACTCCATCAGTATTCATGATCTCCTGCAGGCCTCCTCCTTCAATCACCAGGCTGTACATCCCTCTGTTGTTGTTTATAACCACTCTACTTGCCTGAGAAACTCCACATACCTTAGTATTCAAGATCCTCTTCTTGATCTTCTGCATCCCAAAGTAACTCTGATCTGTAATCTTCTTGATTCCTATCCTGATCACATTCCCATCAATAATCTTTGTTGACTCCTGAATCCCTAGACATCTTTCTATCTTATTTATATCAAGGTTCAATTTCAGTCTGGATATACTATCTATATCAATACACACATCCAGTGCCATCTCGTCCTTCCCAATCACCTCAGTTACCGACGAACAGATGTCACGCAGAAATATCCTCCCAATGCTTCCTTTTATCACCTCCGCACGGAAAAGGTCTTGTGGAGAACTCAGCTCCGCATTTATTATTGGTGTGCATATATTGCACACTGCATTGATGATCTCCTTCAGTCTCGGAACTCCCAGTGTAATATTCATGCTGGCAACTCCTGCAAAATGAAACGTCTTCAGGGTCATCTGAGTCCCAGGCTCTCCAATACTCTGTCCTGCTATTGCTCCAACCGTTGTCCCAGGTTCAACAATCATGTGTACTATCTTCTTAGAAACTTCTAAAACAAGTATCTCCATAAATTCAACACACAGTAAAATATGCAGAGATTCAGTTCCAAATATAAAAGTTTCATGAGCCTTGGCTATCACACATTTGTACATTCCATCCAAAAACTTCTTATTAAGAAAATTGTTATGAGCATACTCTCGAGGTATACACTGCTTAAGCCTGCTGAATATTTCTTCCTCACTCAAAAACGCATTTAGCATTCTCGGCACTCCTCCACTCTCCAGAAACTTCCTGAACTGCGACTTCACATGCAAAAACATCCTCTCAAAGTTGATGACTTCGTCGCTTTCGGCCATCACAGGATCAATCTGGTCCTCTCCATATACAAACTGCACCACTTCCATGCCAGACGTACGTACTGTGCCATCATATTGTACACTCAGGTCCTCAAGCGCCTTCATTAGCCTCCGTTGCATATATCCCGTCTCTGCAGTCTTTACTGCCGTATCAACCAATCCTTCACGTCCACTCACTGCATGAAAAAAAAACTCAGGTGAGGTCAGTCCATCAAAAAACGAATTCAGTACAAATCCTTTGGATTCAGGCGTGTTAACTCCTTTTTTAAAGTGAGGCAGACATCTGCCATCCATTCCATTCGGAATCCTTGTTCCACTCACAATCTGTTGCCCCACACAAGCAACCATCTGCGACACATTGATTTTCGATCCTTTAGATCCACACGCTTGCATTATGTTCGGTGCATTTCTAACACTCAACTCCTTTATGCATATCGATCCACATTCTTCTCGTATATGACTCAAAATCGACGAAACCTCCATCTCAAGCACTTCATTATTACTTCCTGCCTTCCGCTGATATTCCTGAATCTTCGATTCATACTCCTCATATCCTTTATTCACCACCATGTTCTTCTTGCTCCTAAGATTTGGGCCTGGCTGTACATCATCCAACCCTATGCTGAATCCAACTTCTCCTAAGTATCTGGAACACAGTCTAGTCATTCCATTCATCATACGCACTGCAGACTCGTTGCTAATCTTCATCATAGCATATATCAGGCTATCTTTTTTATTCTCTCCTCCAACAATCGATTTGTCTAGTCGTCCAAAGTAGTATGTATTGTCCAGTATAACTACACTTCCATCATTTGGATCCTCAAATGATTTAAAGCCTCTGTTCTTGCCAATGATTGACACCGCATCCACCACTCTTCCCTTCTTATTCCACTTCTCATTCATAAGCAGCGAGTCTCTTATCAGAACCTCAATCAACTGCTTTCCAGTAAACAGTTCAACTGGCTTCTTTATTGCTGGCCTAACACAGACACGTGCTTCACAAAAGTAGCTTACAACCTGTCCAAACCTTTCTCTATCAAAAAACGTATCTTTTCCAGTTATCAAATACATTCCAGTAATAAAGTCCTGTGTAGCTGCTATTATTGGCTCTCCGTGTCTCGGTGTAACAATATTGTTGCAAATAGACATCAACACAGATGCCTCAGCCCTTGCCTTTTCTGTTTGTGGTACATGAACATTCATTTCATCTCCGTCAAAGTCTGCATTGTAAGGTGTGCACACACACTCATTGAACCGAAGCGTTCGATCTTTGTGTACTTTTACCCTGTGTGACATAATACTCATTCTATGTAGCGACGGCTGTCTGTTGAACAAAACAATGTCATCATCCATAAGGTGCCTCTCAACAATTTCTCCATTCTTTAGCGTTGTGTCTCGCTTTCCATACAACAAAAATCTTTTGAACTTCTCTCCAACTACATAATTTGCACCAGGATAATTCTCAGGTCCATTCATCACCAGTTCTTGTAGTCTTTTCTTATTAAATTCAGTCACCTTCTCAGGTATCGTCATTATTTTTGCCATTCTTACTGGAATACCAACTTCTTCAATCCCCAGATTAGGGTCTGGTGATATCACTGTTCTCCCACTGAAGTCAACTCTCTTTCCACTTAAATTGCACCTGAACCTGCCATTCTTTCCTTTCAAACGCTGAACCAATCCACGAATAGGCTGTCCAGGAATCCCTATTTGTGGAAGCTCCGAGTTTACTAGTAATGCACACTGCAGTTGTAATTGGTCCCAGTCGTCATTGATCAGATTCAACGAATTTCCTTTCTGTATCCCATCACTCAGAATCTTGTTTGTGTGAACTATCTCGCTGATCTTAATTGTTATGTCATCCTCATTGGTCCCCTCGTCTTCCATAGACACGCTTGGGCGAATACAGCATGGTGGAACAATAACACTCTGAACTATAAATCTCTCTGGAGATTCAGAAAGTCCAAAAAACTCATAATCATCTGGCTTAAGCATTCCAAAGAGATTAAGTGCCGTAAGAGGATTGATCTCTTCTGTATTGCACTCGGGCACACCTTCCTTCTTCTTTCTTCGTCCTGTCTCATCCACTTCATGCACTATCTTAAATCCAAATGTTTTTTTAACCTGTCCATTTCTTGCTAGACATATAGGACACGTATTGCATTTTTTGCATTCTGCAATAACTCTCCTCAACACAAGCACCAGACTGCTTCGTTCATTACTTTCTCTGATCTTCTTCTTAAAATACACTTTTTTCTTATCGCTAAGAAGCACCTCTCCGCAACTTTTGCAGATACAATTCAGCATTGAAATTGTTTGTTTTATCAGCCCAATGTTGAACACCGGAAGTGTGAGCTTCACCTCTCCAAAGTGTCCAATGCATGCAGCTAAGCCTTCTCCACACGTGTTACACTTGTCTTTCTTGTTTCCTACGCCCAATCTCAGATCCAATGGACCATCAGCCAAAGGTCTTCGGGTATGTATGTCATAAAGATCCTTGCTAGAAATCGAATGCACAGACAGTCTTTCAATCTCCTCAGGCGACAGTATTCCAAACGATATCCTTCGTATTCTGGCATCAAGATTTTCCTCTTCTGCTTTCCTAAGCATCCAGGGTAGAATCAAGCCGGCGAATTGTCAAAAAGCAAATAGATCTAAAAACTAATGCATGAAAGCGCCCATGGCAGAAAGAATACAGTTGAGCATGGAAAGAATGATATTGGAGCTCGAGGACTACAAAAACAGAGGAATATTTTCTTCACACGAGCTTAGAAAAATCGTAGAAACACGAAAGAAGCACGAGCTTCGGCTCCAACGGTCAGAAAAAAAATTGCTTGATTTTGTGCGATACATAAAAAGTGAATGCATGCTAGAGAAGATAAGAGATAAGAGAATGAGTGAAAAGAATGCAAACGCATCACTTTATGACACAAGCATTTCAAAGAAAATCGTGGAACTGTACAGAAGTGCATTGTACAGATTCAACGATCCAAAGATCATCTCGCAGTTTACTGCATACGTAATCGAGAAGAAGATGCACTGTGAAATGAAGAATGTGTTTGCAGAGTGTTGTTCAAGAACTCCTCTAGATGCAGAGCTCTGGATATACTGCGCAATGAAGCTGTTTAGCGTGGGTGATCTCGAAGGTTCAAGGGCAATGCTTCTGAAAGCAATCAGGATGAACAACAAGAACTCAAGAATCAGAATAGAGTTTTTCAGAATGGAGGTGACTAACATAGCAAAAATCCAAACAGCAAACAAAGAAATAGGATTCGAGGATGATGAAAAAGACGATGTTGAAAGAGATGAACTGGCACTTGCAGTCTTTCAGGATTGTGTGGATAGTGCATTTTTCACTGCCAACGAACTCCAAGAATTGCTAAATATATCACAAAATGTTGAAGGTCTTCATCACAAAGCACAAAAACTCATCACGCAATGCGAATGACGAAACAGTAAATAAACATATTTATTATTCAATATTACACATATTAAATATGAGTTATCTTGTTATTTATAACTTCTAGGCGATCCAATCCATAGATATGACGATTTTTCAAAGCAATAAAAGTTGTAGCAACACTAAAAGTAAATATAAATGCAAATAGTTTTGATATTCTGATGATAAACTCACTGTTTTTAAATAATTCGTTACATTCAGTACTGATTTTATCTTTTTGATTTGAATTAAGAACATACTTATCATTTAGGTCATTTATATTACATCAAAATCAAGGATGGAGTCAGATACGGCACTCTCAATCTGAAATCTCTGATACGCAAGTGCTTTCATTTTAGATATATATTTTTAAAATATACATAATAATTATATCTATCATATAAAAAACTTATTTCCATCATCATTTTTATACTGTTCAAGCAAATCCTTTAGTATACCATCTTTATGATCATTTATACATTTCAATACACGGTTAACAATTTTTTCATTGCCAATCCATTCTCCTTTATAGTTTTTATATTTGCTATTGTCATCAGTCATTGCAAATATATCTATTAATAACATATTTCTAACAACACGTAGAATATCTATCTTGAGTTTCAGTTTATCTTCTGTGTCTTGATTTTTTGTTACATCTAATCGAATATCTTTATATTTATCTCTTAATTCTTCGATACTATCATCAATTTTGCCAGACAATCGTAAACATTTGTTATGATCTAGGTAATACTTTTGTTCTGAATAGTTTTTATATAGACTTACAATATGTGCATGATGGGTTTCCCTAAATATCAAAACTCTATTATAATTAATCCTTTGCCCATTTTCATCTTCATTAATCTTTTTAACATTACATCAAGAGCTTCATATCTATGTTGTTCCTCCAATTCAGGTTTTAGATTTTTTATCTCAGAATATAAATCAATATTTTCATTGATGTATATTTGATCCTGAATAATACCATTAAATAAATATTTTTTTATTTCAAAATGGTGTTTAAGTTTTATATTAGTAGACGTTTCGAACTTTCCTAGTGTACAACAATGCAATATTTTTGGATAATTCTATTCTTAACTATCTTTTGACTCTTAAGTATATCAATCCAATATTCAACAGGATCCTGATTATCAGGTATAGATTCATTTTCTTTACTACGTTTTAAACCATTATGCAGTGCAAATACAATTGCCATCAATTTAATATTTCGTCTGATTCAATCATGTATTTCATCCAACAAGGGTTTTACACCGATTATTTGCACTTTTCTATTTCTTTATCGATTATGCATTGTAGTTCTTCTGATATTCCTTGCTTATTTTTATATTTATTAATTTCTCTTTGTATATAAATCATTTTTTCTTGAAATTTTACCACATAAAAACTTATAATGCGTTTCTTTCCGTTTATGCCGTCTAAATTCTTTAATATTGTATTAAATTTATTTTCTATTTGTTTAACATCCTCAGGTGTCATTTCTTGTTTGTTGTTGTGAAACCTATTTAAAAGTTCCTCGAAGTTTGTTTGAATTTCGCCTTTTTCTTTATTATACTTCTCTATTTCTTTATTTAAAAAATCAGTAGCAACTTGATTTAAACCATTCATGATTGTATAGCAATTCCCCAGTACATTTATTTCCTTTTCGTATTATTCATGTAAAGGATATGAATAAAACCAGTATATTACACATTTCATCATACTTAAATGCATACTTTTAATTCATTATATGCCATAGATATACCTCTATCCTGCCGTAACATGAATCATATTCTCATTTTCATTGTTATTCAAATACAAATTATATCATTCATTAAGCATCCATCTCACACAGGTACTCATCATCGTCATTGCATTATTAAGGTTAAATAGAACTTTTCGCATCTAAATAGTTTCAATGCTGCACATTCTATCAAGCATATATCCAATGCTCATTGGAAACATCTATTACAGAATATTTCTCATAAACTTACCTTTTTTCTTTACTCTGTCATTCACGCAATATCACATATTAACTAATAAGTTTATTGATCATTGCCATTCTAGATCAACACCAATTATCAATCGAATGCACATTTGATATTCTTTATTATTCTCACATAATTGCTACTTTATTTACTCCCTCACAACGCAATCAAAAAAATCATGATTCTTCAATCAATCAATCCTGTTCCTATTCCCACCCAAACTGCTACAGAAACAATACTCATGGTTATAAACGCTATCAATGGTATAAATTTGCTACTTTCCGCCATCATTGAATATCCCAGTCGAAACATGCTCTCAACTGTAAGCACAAACATAGTTAGCAACGATATCTTCTCATCAATCTTTTTTTTAAACGCCATAATGCATGCAATAGACAAATACATAAATATTATCACATTAAACAGCATATAAACCCATCTAAATATAATTCCAGGCTTATTATGCTTGCTTTCTTCTCTGCTAACGTTATATTCATGCTTGCGATTAGCATTCTGTTTTTTATCATTATTTTTATTTTTGTTCTTATCCTTATTCTGATCTTCTTCTGGATTCATATTGTCGTTATCTGTTTTTTCTGGAGTTGCATTTTCATCCTGATTTCCGTTGTAATAATTGCGCATACGATTAATATATCCAATATCTGCGCTTTGATCATCTTTTTGTTCTATTTCATGCTCATTATCTCCTTTATCTCCATCACTATCACTATCATGCCATGCCTTGATTTCAATAACTGATGGTGTTGCAAATAGTATCATAATCACAATTTCAATCCACATGTTCGAACTCGTAAATAGTATGGTGTATATCCCATACACTATCCACACTACCACTATTGCCGATGTCCATATCTTGTATTTACTACTAACATTGGGCGTGTTATCTTGATAATCATCGTTCACATCCACAACATTTGTTGATGCACGCATGCTCTAACTTCACACAATCATTCGCATTATACATATCTAAATGTGTATTTGTTTCATTCATGTTTCATCCATTGCATAGTATGGCGTGTATTAAAGGTTTTGATGATTCTGTGTTGCAGCCTTGTTCAACACCCAATCAAATTGTATGAGTATGACTTTATCATACATATACCATGGATATCTAGATGCGCATATTATACATTGTAGATACATATTTGTCAATTGTTGCAAATATATAAAATAATTATCTACACGGCTACATAATGGTACAGATAACTAAAGGAGTTTACAAGGATATATCTTCAATAAAACAGGATTTATCAAATGAAACCGAGCTTATACTTTATGATTGTAAGATAAATTCACTAAATGGTTTAGAAAAGTACAAAAAATTACGAAGTTTTGAGATTCAGTACTCTACAGAGCTTTATCCCA